>NW_010123512.1:62540-78730 GCF_000699245.1 Pterocles gutturalis
TGCCAGTTCCCTCAGGACCCGTGGATGCATCTCATCAGGTCCCATGGACTTGTTCACCTTCAGGTTCTTTAGATGGTCTCAAACCTGATCTTAAAAATATTTAAAGACACAGAAATTATTTGAGTTCCCTTTAAGTGTTAGGCATTCTTTGTTGTATGTTTTCCATGAAACACACCTTTCATTTCTTCCCGTTCCCATTAGAATAATTTCATGGGTTTGTTTGTTTTCAACAGAGAAGGGAGAAAACGATTTTGTAAGAGTTTTCCACATAGTTGAAAGTTAACGGTCTTTTCAAAAGAAATAAATTAACCATTTTGAGAAAAAAATAGAGGTGCTATACTAGAAAGTTTTGACAAGATAAAGAAATTAAGAAGATAAAGGGGGGAAAAATCATTATTATTGTACTTTTTTCTTGATTATCATCTTAGATCATTCAGAGAGAAAATGATCATTGGAGTTGATTGTCCCATGAATACATTGTCCTGTATTTGAAATAACAACACCTTTTCTTCTATAGTGGGGCAGCGTTTCTTCAAACAGCTCAATGTTAGTATGCTAACAAATATAAACTTTACTAAAATGTTTACTCTAGAATTAAACACTACATTCAGTCATATGTGGCGAGAAAAAATAAATCCATTTTTATGATCTAGCAAGTGCCCCAGCCTCACCTCGGGAAATGATCAGCCTAAAAGAAAGGAAAACAGACTATGAATCAACTGGAACAAATGCCACTTACCATGGAAATAAGGGAGAACATACTTCTAGGAAAGACACCATGACAGGTGAGATTATGCTTGCACAGCATATATAAAATTCAGCTCTGATAGACCACTGATTTTATAGGCTTGGCTGGGTTTACTGTACTATAGAAAAGAGTCAGCCTGCTTTGGTTGATTCCAAAGTTTTAGTCACCGTGATAAATATTTGATCTTAATGAATGCAATGCTATGTGAAAATGGTTTGTGAAGACCACGTTTCTTCACATAGGAAAAGCAATTTTACATTTCTTTTTAATTTTAAGTGTGTTTTCATTTCAGAAGGAAGTCAGTAAATCCACCTTGTATTAACTAGCATTGTTTCTGAAGCATGACAATGGTTGAGCATGTGCGGTGATCCCTAACATCTGTCTTTTGCAGGAAGTGGCTTTCCGGGACTGGTTAGCTTATTTTGCATGTCAGTCATTCCTCAGAAACTCAGTAGCAGTTTGTAAAGTCTGTCCCTGCTACTTTCTCAGCTGGGCTGATGTAAATGGAACAATTTTCTCTGTGTATGTTATGGCATCTATTGCAGGTTTCACTGAAGGCTTCTCTCCCCTAGTGAGCTCATTAACCAGTTAGCACTTCAGTAATTCAAAGAAATTGAGTGCTTTGCCCAGTACTGCACCTCTTTGTTAATTCTGTTGCCAAATACATGTTGGTCCCCATCACCATTGCACAGGCTTATATAACCTCTGTTGAACATTTTTGTACATTTATACAGTGCTGAGCATCGTGGTGTCCTCTCCTCCAAATGCTACCTCAGGGCAAGCAAAAAACCACAGTGAGGAGTCACTCTGCAGTTTACCTTTTCCCACGCCCTCTGTAGAGGTCTTGCTCAGAGGATGCCAGAATGGGCTGTCTTTGTGTTCCTTAGCTCACTGGGGACACCAGTGGGATGCTGACTCGGCGTCAGGCCATCCATTCCAGCTTTCAAAAACGTATTTAGGATATGACGATGCTCATACCGTCTGCTGTGTTACACACTCTTATGTAATCAAAACCTAAAGGCCAGCCTTTGAATTTGTGTGCAAACCCAATACGGAATGTGAATTAAGATGAAAGTGAAAAGCTGAAGAAGAAGAATGACAGTCCAGAGCATTTGGAAACCACAGAAATGAGGAGTGTCCTGAACAGCATCTGCAGGGTACTACATGAGGTTGCAGCAGATTTCAGTCAAGGTACTGCATTTTATGTTTCTCTAATGTTTTGAGTGTTTCATAGTCACTGCATAAGGCAGTTCTCTAAAACACTTCAGTGCTCCTTATTTGTATGATTGTGAAGGACAGGACTGTGTTTTTTTTCAGCATTTTGTCAAGAATAGATGAAGAAGGAATCGCAAGAGCAGCAGGTTGAAAAAACAGAACAGAAGTTTTATTATTTTTTTCTAGCTGTGTCTGCAAATTTAGAGTACCAGATTGTATCAGAAGGTTCACCAAAAAAAAAAAAAAAAAAAAAAAAAGGGGTTTCCATGTGGGAAATCTGTGTTTCCTTGCAGGTGGTCTCTCTCCCCAATTTAAAAAAAATTAGGGTTTTCTTTTTCCCCATCCTTTTTTGTCTTTTACTGTTGTGTTGTTCTTCTCCCACTCCTGTTTCCCTTGTTTCCTTTCTCTTTCAATATAATTTTCAGATCATGAGGTTTGTATTTCCCCAGCAATCTTTGCTCCACTTTGATTTTTGCATGGTGCTTTCCTTTAATATCTGCTTGTATTTTTTCTGGTTTTGTTGATCTATTTTATTACTAAAAAGTAAGGAAACTCCAAATGGTCAGCATCATGCTCAGCTACGGACTATGTTTCCAGCTACTGAGCTCAGTGAGAAAAATCAAAACCAAAATAAAATTGAAAAGTTAAATAATATTTTGCAATCTTACATGACCATTGTACACATGAATATGAAATTAACAAATCACTTTCTCTGTCTTTCAGGTCACCAAATCTCTGCTCCTTTGGTCTGAGCTCAAATAAAGCACCATTTTAAGAACAAAAGAAAATGACAGGAGTCTCACTCGTCAACATTCAACATGAAATTTGTGTAACATATTTGTAGCTCATAAAATAAAGATTTCATTAAACATAAAATCAGTATTTGTGTTTTTAATTGTGAGACATTTTGACTTTACTTGATTGGTCTAATATAAGTTTGTGTAGCAAGTTCATTGCAATGCTTGTATTTCATCCTGTGCATCATACAATGCATCGCAGCTGATACATCCACAGAGCCTATGGGACTTAGATAAATGTTTTTTCAGGTTCCACCTGGCGTATACATAGTTTGCGCTGGTCTTGTATTTTGTGCCAAGCTGATGTATTACACAAAGTTTTCTTTGACTTATGGATTTACGCAGAATGTAGAGCCACAGCTGTAGTCCCAATTTATCCATGACTGTCTCCATGCTCGTCTCCAAAGCTCTTCTCGGTTTATAGTTCAAAAATTTTATGACCTCTTGGCTGGGACTGAAATGAAGGGTTTTTGATGGATTTTCAAAGTAGAAAAGTTGGCTTCTTGCCATTATGGGGAGTTGTCAGGAAACCTCTGGGAAAAACAGAGAATCTATGAAGTGTACAGTTTGGCTGAAGCTGGTAACTTATATTGATTTCACAAGGACAACTAAAAAATAGAGGCACAATATCAAAGTTCTCATTGCCCTCTTCCCTTCACAGGTTTATGATGCATGGTATATTTACTGCCCATTTTCTCTGTAGAAAATAATAACCAATGATAAAATTTTATCACCTAAAGTATATTTTTAAGACAAAAACTATTATATTCCTTTAAAAAACCAGGAACTATAAGTGCATATGATGACGTTATTTATGCCATGATGTGTTCCTTCAGAACAGGGAAGATAAGCTTACTGTATACTGTCATGGGACTCCTGCTCTAAAGTTTCTTTTATTTTCTTAGTTTCCTTACTCAACTAATACATGCATCACAGTCTGCACCCTGTATCTTCACTTCCACCAGCAGAAACACCTTCTGATTAATTTATTTTCTTTTGGTTATCAAGAATCAGTCATCTATATTTGTTATTTAAACTTACTTGCAAGTCCTTGCACATTGAGAACACAACCACCATCATCTGCTACAATAGCTACCAATGATCAGGCTACTTGAACTTATTATTACTTTAAGAAACTGTAATACACTTAATAATTTCTCATGCCCTTACCTCATCTTTCACCGTGCAGGAAGGTGGCAGTGGTAGTGACAGGTAATGATCTCTGTTAGCTGAGATTTGTGAAGCACAGAAGCATTTTCCTTTACTGTCTTGAACTACATTTTGGAAAATGGAGTCCTGCTGCTTCCAGCAGAAAAAGCAGGTTATGCAATAGCAGATGAGGGTGACTACCTGTCCAGCTGAGCTTTCCTTTCTTACTGTCAGTCTGTGTACGTGAGGGCAAAAGGCTAGTGCCTTGTTATTTCAAAGTATCTGTAAATGTGTTCAGAATAAGTACTTAGAAGAACTGAAAGCTGAATGTTAAATCATGAATCAAGTGACTGGGATATATGGGGGCGCCTTCGGTCAGTGATATCTTTGTCACTTAAACCACTGAGTGACATAATTTTCAAAGCTGTTGTCAGCTTTGTAGAAAACTGCTGTGAGGAGCTATATGATTATTTTTTTTTAAACCAATATTACCTTGAAAACTGAACAGGAGAAAAAAGAAAGGTATTTTTCTATAATGTTCTTTACTGCAGGTAAATCACTGCAGGTTGATCATAGTACTCATTTTAGAACCTTCACAATTTTGCCTAGTAAAAAGTCCCTGTTCAGTACTATCATGTACTGGTGTTCAGATACTGCATAAAAAATACACACACACTCTCATCACTCCTCAAATCATTTCATCTGCAGCTACAATTCTCACATCTCTGTAAGGAAGTGTGGCTGCTGAAAAATATTCATCTCTTGCTCCTTGTAGCCATTTCCCTTCTCTTGACATATTTTAAAAAATAAAATTATTTCATTACCCTCTCTTTTTCTCTGTTTAATAATTTTACTATGATGGCACATATACAATATTAACAGCAAAAGTCAGATACTAACCACACAATATCTGTCCATTCATCTAGCTCATTCTCTCCCTTTTTTCTTTTATATTTGCCCTCTCCTTTTGGACAGCAAGAGTCAACTGCTCACTGAAGCATGGCAGAGCGGGAATGGAGTTCCCAGGGATGCCACCTGCGTGTTCAGAAGCAGGTACTGGAGCGGGGCTGCATGCATTGCTAGCAGCTACATTGTTTGACTTACATTTCCTCCAGAGACAGAATTACCTCAGCCTCCCAGCTAGACTAAGCCAAGATTTCTTGCTCTTGAACTCTTGGCATTCATTTCCAAGTATTTGATGTGTCATTGTATTTCTTTATATTACATTAAGAGAAGAGTTGTACTCTTTTTTTTTTTTTTCATTTTAAACTTGTGCATTTGTATCCACACCACTGCAGTGAAATCAGCAATGCAGACCTTGCACTTGTTTTCATAAGCTGAAGCTATCCATTTCTCCATCACAGAATATGTGATCTGGGAGACTATAAGTCTTCAATCTGGCATGTGACAGTTCTGAGCACATCAGTGCAAATGTCACAGTAGTGCATTGGACAGCTATGCACCACCTGTGGACTATTTCTGTTTTTATAATGGTCATGGCTATTAGTGGCACATATGTACCATGTGCCTTTTTATATACCTGTAAAAATATAGAAACGTCATGACGCTCCTTAAAGTCTCTCTGATTGCCTGTAGGAACAACATATAAATTAGCATGTGTCCAGTTTGCTATTTTTCATCAGATTCTTCATAAAACCCTCAGATGTTGTATCTTATACCAATCTTTTATTCTTGACATCAACCAACCATGAACAGTATTGTCCTGTCTGGACTGAACATGTTCAGTCATGCCTGACTGAAAACTTGCATGCATGAGACTTCAACCCTACTTATCTTGCAATTTATGTACATGAAAACAAAATGGTTACAAGAAGTTCTTCCTCTGTTTATGAGAGTCCAACACATTGAATATCACTTTCATTTTTTCGAGAAGTAGCACTTTACAAAATGGGTAGCTGAAACACTTAACTCTGAGTATCTTTAGATCTTGAGAAAACAAATTTGTATAACGAGACTTCTTCTAGCACTTTTTAGGACAAGCAAAAAACTCAGAAAATATGGCATAAAAAAGATGGCATCAATGTAAGATCTGACAGTTGTACTACCGAGAGTCACGCTGTCATGAGATGTGCCATAAATAGCAATGCTGATGCAGACTCCTCTAATACCAAAAACTGTCATTGGGAGGGAGATTTTCAAACACTAAAGCAGAGGATGCAGCTGGAATATAAAAAACTTGGAAATAGAAGTCACGTCTTGTACATCCCTCAAGTTTGGTGACAAAATGCAGCCTAAGCAGAGAGAACATCTGCAGATCGGTCCTTCAGTACTGACATCTATGGCGAAAGACAAACTACTCAAGCAGTCATCATTTCCATCTGTTATCACCTATTGGCACACAGACAGGATTAAGGCTACCTACCATTGGAAAAGACCAATCATCGTCCATTACTGGAGTTCATATTCTTCTTCCCTTCAAAGAAAGGATCCTGCTGCACTCTTTAGGACCTCCAGAACTCTTCTCTATTTCCTAACAGAACTATGCACTGTCTCAGTAACTGCATCCAGCTCTTCAAGAAATAAGAGTTTTTCATCCCTATCCATTAATAGTTATCTAGTGAAAAATCTCTTTTTCCAGATGTTCAGGCTCATTACCCCACCATAAAAGCCTTGTCTTTATCGTGTTTCAAGAACATCCTGGAGATCTTGAAGAACACCGTCTGAGATCTGTAAAGCAGCAACATGGAACAGTGCACCAAACTGACAAAAATTATACCCTCAGCATGGAACCCAAAGCAGATGTGAAGATCAGAATTGGTGTATTAAAGTCAACTTTGACTGAAGACGGTGCTATTCCTTTCTCCAGAGAGGGTGCGGTGGCTGGGAGAAAGACAGAGGCAGTTGTAGGTGCTGGGGTCCATGC
Organism: Pterocles gutturalis; assembly: GCF_000699245.1. Classification (NCBI taxonomy): domain Eukaryota; kingdom Metazoa; phylum Chordata; class Aves; order Pterocliformes; family Pteroclidae; genus Pterocles; species Pterocles gutturalis. The sequence continues at coordinate 69,334 of NW_010123512.1, forward strand.
TAGCAGGTTGCCAAAGGAAGAAAGAGTGGTTACTTCTTCAGTAGCTCTGGTTCTTCTTAGTGATGTGAGTAGCATGGATCCCATACCCGGCTTTCAGCTCTGATGCTCGTCTCTACCCTCAAAGGTTTCGAGTTGTGAAGGTATTAAAACCAACTTCCTGCCTCTAGGTTTTATACCATTGCACAGAGACCTGAGAGAAGTTGGATGAGCAATGTTTCAGTTCCGCTGGTGACTGATTCACAGCTGCTCAATTTTTACTTTCAGGCACATGCTTTTGTAGTGAGAGTCCTCATGACAGCATCAAATCATTGTTTATCGTGTCTGGAAAGTTAATAATGCATGCTCAGTAAGAACAGCGCACAGCAGCCATGCAAAATACTACCCTCATGTTCTTTCAGATATGAGAAATAACTACAGTCGTTCTAGTTCTACCAGCAAACTAAGCTTCAGATAGCCAAATAAAAGTGATCAGTGAAGTCAGCTTTGCGGGGAAAAATCTTTTCGCTTTTTATGTGGTTTTTTTGGGCAGAGTGGGAAATAAATTTTTTGCAAAACTGTATTATGTTATCCTTGTCTTTAGAATTACTTCTGATTTCAAACTCATAGCACAGTTTTGTCCATGCATTTTAGTAGTAGGACATCTGAGAAGAAAGTGGCAGCAGGTCATGGATTTGAGACTATCTTTGCCACACATCTTCAGTATAACTACATACTCATACTACTGTTTTGCACAACTAATTTTTCAGTTGCATTTAATCACTTTTTCCATGAATGATTTCACCATGTAGCAAAAGCACTGTAATCTCAAGATTTACCTGTTACCTGTTTAGTGTATGTATGATATAAAATCCCACATATAACCTGAAATATATTACTGAATGCTAGCTGAATATGAAATTCCTTTGTTGATTTATATGTGAAGTGCACAAGATTGGTATGAACATGACAGATCTCCTGGTACCATTAATAAGTGTATAGATACTACATACATGCATGTGCACCAAAGCAAAGACTATGACTGTTCAGTGGGAGGAAGAAAAAGATGCTTTTAAAGATTTTTGTGTATGGCAAACAGGTGCTGTATAATATATTTAGTGAAGCCTTCGGAATACATTTTGAGGCCAAAGAAGTATGTTTGGTAAACCTGCTTTTTCCTTCCTTTTTTTGTCTCCAGCTCAGAACACTGGAATCTCAACTTTGTACAGGAATTCATATGGTGCACCTGCTGAAGATATCAAACATAACCAGGTAAGTAAGAAGACTAAAATGTTACTGTTCTAGATGGCATAAAAATTGTTTAAGGCTGTAAGTCATAATGAAAGCAAGAGCAGCTGAGGCTTGAATGCCTTTAAAGTTCTAGATGTGTGTTACGCAGGCTACAAAAGCCAAGCTAATGTTAATGGGCGCATCTACTGGCTCTAGTATCTCATGATGTCCTGTGAATTTGGTTAAGTCTGGTCACATTACTTGAGTATAGCCATCATAAAATTCAGCTGCTGGCACCGCACAGCTCATGTGCTTAAGGCATCCTACCAGAAACTCGAGTATTGAACAGTCCTGGAGAAAGAACCCATTGTATCTTTTGCAGGGATGTGTACGCTACACTTAGGTGTAGCAAAAGCCCTCAGATTTGCCATTTAGTCACTCCAGAAGCATGACTGCAGCAAGGTTTTTTGCTTGGTTGTTTTTTAATGTGTGCACTGGGACATGAGCAAGAGAAAACATAGCATTTCATTGGCAAGGACACTTTCTCGCGTATATACATCTAAGACATTTGGTCTAGAGCTTCGGGACTCTTTTAAAATGTTCTGTCCCTGAAAACCAGAAAGCAATAAGTATGTTGGGATATGGTGGGCATTGCAAAAATGTAATTGGGAGCGTGGGTGCCAAGCTGATGCATTCACAGAAAAAGTTGCAATATTGACAAGTATGGCGTTCATATAGCTGGCATTTGCAGTATAGCATTTCCTCAGTCCCTTGGAAACAGGTATTTTTATTCACCTGTAGATTTTTGTTACATCAGCATGTGTAATCCTACTTTGTACTTAATTATCAGAACTCTTCAATATTTTCACAACTTCTCTGTGTAATATGTAGAAGTTACAGCATTTTTCAACTAGAGAAATGAGACCAAAAAACATTTAAGGAAAGCAATTAAAATTAGTAGTAGTATCAAGACAGATAAACAAATATTTAGTAAAATTGATAAAAAATATTTTTCTCTGAAAATTTTTACTAGGTTACCTGACATTTCAGTTTAAGAGCATGCTATTTTGCTTTTAATCCACAAACTTCAGGTGAAGAGAGTTTCTGATATTCTGAGCCGCCATTTCTCTTTATTGGTTTTGCTTTTTAATTAGCCAGTATTTCATGTGGTTCACCATATTCCTTCTTTGTGTGAGCTGGTTCAGTGCACGAAGGTGTTTCTGCTTTTATTGCATTTAAAGAGATTAAGCCCGTCTAATTAACACAGTGTTTAGAGAAAGCAAGGGTATGAGGTACTGTAACATCAGGTGCACTCTAACTGCAGTCATGAATCAACTAACTTGATTTTTGGGGTGAGAGTTTGAGTGAAAACAAACAAACAAAAAACCCACCACCAAAAACCAAAAGCAGTTTTCCACCTTTTCCCACTTGCTTTGTCAATGAAATGTCAGGTTTATGATTGACATATCAGAAATAATGTGTCAGCTAAAAGAACCCAGAAGTACTACTTCGGTCCCCTATTTTCTACTCAAAAATGGACTGTCTCTAACTTTTTGGCATATAGATAGGTAGTGTAGTATAGAATTTTTCTCCTGGGTCCAAAACTAAACACCTTTGTTTGAATCTGTGAAATGACAGGGGGGGCTCCAGGTCCTATACACCTTGACAGCAGTACTAGAAATAGAAACTGGAGTAGTTGTGCTCCCTTGTGCTGTTCTAATATTGGGCCCAGTGTTGTAAGATCACTTGTTGGATGGTTAAAGGACATGGACAGGCTTTTGTACTTCACGCATAGAGTCCAATACAGACATACTTTGAAAGAATATCACAGAGTTTGGGACATAGCAGTGCTGCTGTTGCTCTCTTCTTGAAGGAGCATTACTAGCTCTTGCAGAGTTAGCAGGATCTGCAGAGTCTTCTAACACCAACGCCTGAGCATCACTGTTCCCAATATGACCACCTGAGGATTGAAAGGCAGTATCATTTTGGAGTCAGAGTCTGCCCAAACTTAATAAAGGTGACATAGAGTAAAAGGAAGTGTTCCACTAAGATACTTAGAAAATCTTTATAAATTTCAGATTATAATTAAGTCCCAACTATAAAAAAAGAGACTCACTAAGGCTGTCTGCAAAAAACTTTATGTCAAACTGGGGTTAAGGGACTGCCTGAGACTGTGTATCATAAATATTTCAGCTTCAAGGCAACTTGCTGGAATGTAGCAACAACACAAGATTGCCAACGTGAAGTGTTGAGGAGGTGGTAGGAAGATGGTTCAGCTTAACAGTAACAGAAGAACACATTTCAGGGCACTTAGCTTGGAAGTTTGTCATGTCAGTGCCCTGAAAACTATACATGGTTCTTAAGGATATGGTGTCACTCTAAATCTCACTTGTGGCAATGGCAGCTGCAAAATGTTTAGTATCTTTGGAGTGTGTATCGCTTCCATTCAAATTCTTCAAGGCTGAGTTTTGGCCACCAATGGCTGCATTATGTAGCTGCAAAATAGAAAGTTATACACAGATTATAGTTACAAAAGTAACTGTAAGCTATGCTGCTTGGATCCAGATTTTAATTATTTTTGAAGTAAACAAGCATTGGTTAGCAGCAATAACATTAAATAATATGTGTATTTAATAACAATATTAAATAAAGAAACATAAAGGAATGTAATGACAAGGCAAAGCTGTGGAATTACTTCACTACCAAGCAATACCTTGAGCAGATGTTAAGATTACAAAGATAAACTTTGTATTTCCAGCATTATAAACATAGAGTGAGACTTACTCCTTCAAAGCCTCTGAGGCTTTGAGCAACCTGGTCTAGCAGAAGGTGTCCCTGCCCATGGCAGGGGGGTTGGAACTAGATGCATCATCTTTAAGGTCCCTTCCAACCCAAACCATTCTGTGATTCTGTGATTCCCTCTTGTTGCCCACAGTAAGTTGTATCTAACAAGCTGTGGGTATTACTGTCTTTCAGGTTTCAGCACAGCCAGTTCCACAGGAGCCCAGCAGAAAAGATTATGAACCATATCAGCCGTTTCAGAATTCAACAAGAAACTATGATGAGTCCTTCTTTGAGGACCAAGTGCATCATCGTCCACCTGCAAGCGAATACAACATGCACCTGGGACTAAAGTCAACTGGCAACTACGTCGACTTCTATTCAGCTGCTCGTCCCTATAGTGAACTTAACTATGAAACAACCCAGCCTCTCCCGACTCCTGGGTTTGAGACTTGGGCAGATACAAAAGCTCCAGGAACTGTGCATGTGCATGCATACCACAAGACATTTTTTTTCCTGCAAATTTAGTTTGTTAAAGCCTGTTCCATAGGAAGGCCCAGATAACCAGTATGGAAACAATTAAAAGGTTTTTTTTAGAAGGCTAAAAGATACGAAAGCTAATCCTGGGAGTAATTAGAAAGAAATATATATATACATATATATATTTTACAGTGTGGGGCAACTTTACTGTTGGCCTGTAGAGTCTAAAGTTCAGTGCTGTATGTCGAATGTGGCTGAAGGAAGGAGCAGGACAGTGGATGTGGGTCAAGAGTTAAGCACAAGTAACTGAGCAGCATACATACTTTATGGGGAACAGCTTCTCACACTTTGTTTAATATCCTCATTCATTGTGAATCTAGGCTTCAAGTTGCATTTGGGGTTTCCTCTGTACAGCAAGATGTTTCTTGCCTTTTGTTAATGCATTGTTGTAAAGTATTTGATGTACATTACAGATTTAAGAAAAAAAAAAAACAAGTGCATTGTGTATATTACACCAATGCCACAGTGTTTCTTCATCTATGGTTCTGAATATTGCTTCAATTTCAAATTTTGAAAGATGTATGAATTTCCAGTTTTTTGTTTTCTTTTCCCCAGTGCGTTTTAACAAAAAAAAAAAAAATCAAAAAAATCAAAAAAACAAAAAGGAATATTTAGCAGTATTGTACGTTCTGATATGTGAATTTGTTTGTGGCAACTTAAAAAAAAAGGCATTCAGCAGTTTCTGACAATTAACATTCATCATTCCACACTCCTTGTCAACGAAGTGCTTTTTCACTGCCTAAAATTTTAGATGTAGATATTTGAAATAGATTTTTTTCATTTATACCAGTTTTCTTTATGATGATACAGTGTTAAAAGAAAATAAATTACAATTGATCTGTCATCCATATTTGCTAAGAATGTCTATTTCCAAGAACCTACCATACAAATACACATTCTTACTTGTGTGTGTCCACGTAAGCACAATATTCTGTGTGCGTGTGTATGTGTTTGAGTGTGTGCGTTTGTGTGGTGTAAGACTTCTTTTCATCTGATGTTTTCCTTGTTCAGCTTCAATTTTTGTTTGATTTACATTTTTTTAAAACAGTGGAAACTCCAGTATGTGCTTTCTCTTACTCACTTTCTTAACCATTGATAGCAATTCAAAATTGTTAGGCCACATACTCACAAAGGAAGCAGTTATCAGATTTTTTTCACTGACTCTGGCACCCGTAGGTGCCATTTCCTTTAAAATAGCATCTCTTGATCTTCTCTTGAGGAAATTTCATTCATCTCCAGCCACCAACCAGCAAGTGCTCAAGGAGGGCAGTTTGATCTTGCCGTCTCCTTGAGGAAATGGAAAACAAAGACCCAACAGACTCATCTCTGGAGTCTCCAGACTCTTCAGGCTTTAGAAGGGTCCAACTCCTGAACCATTAGGACAATCATTTATTTTAACCCATACCAAAAAGAAAACCCGATACGCAAAATACATTCCTCAAATATGAAATATACTGGCCATTTCTGTGCATTTAAATTAAAAACCTGAAAAATAAAAAAATGGAAGGGACAGAGATTTTTTTTTTTTTAATTAAAAAAAAAGGAAAGGCAGCTAGGCTAAGAGGCCAAAAGAGCTGGCATATTCGTCTTGGCTCTTGGAATTCTGGAAGTAAAAAAAAGGAATCTAGCATTTCTTCATTTCTTTGATTCAGGCAACAGTTCACAGTTTTCACAGCATAAGGCCCACCACAAGTGCAGTAGTTGTAAATTGCTCAAATTGCAATTAAGGAGTTTGTTTTAGGTTGCAAACATTTCTGTGATTAGTCATTGTAATAGTCTTAACATCACCTGGCACACTTCTGGCTGTGCACAGGGGAAGAAGTGTCTCACAAGTCATCACCTGCTCTGTAGGACGCAGCCTGAGTAGTTCACACAGGCGGGTATTTGTGACGTAGAGTTGGTTTATCAGTAATCTAGGACTATAGTTTAATCTTTTTTGGCAGCTTTTCCCAGTGTACGATATGTAACCTTATCTGCTCTTTGTAGTAAACACGGGGAAAAAAATCGCATGCAAAAAAAATTTTAAAAAATTTAAGACAGGGTGGGTGGGAGGGGCACAGTGGGCCAGATGTATAGTGAGGTAGATAAAAATACTATTCATAGTTTTGGACACAGGTTGTTTATATTTTATTTATTACATTGATTTTAATAAGACAAGTGACATTTGCAGTGCTATTTTGGACAAAGCACATTTTCAGTATAAAAACTTTTTTTCAATAAAGAATGTCACTCGCAACTTGAAGTTCTTCTTGACTGCCTGATAACCACCAGGCTGGCACAGTTCTCCAGGCACAGGATTGCCAACAGGCTGAAGGGATCCTCATTCTGTTTTAAGTTCTTGGGACAGGAGGTTACTGTAAATTGGATTTACTTCCATCCCTCAAACTACTGAAATGCCCACATTGCCCCCTTTCAGCTCTTCTTAGGAGTGACTTGGAGTCAAATGTTGACCATTGCTCAAGTGAGAGATTCTGGATCGATGAAGTGGCATAAAATAACTTTTGTCTATAGTTTGTGTTGGTTTGTTTCCATTCTTCTGTAGTGGCAAGTGCTTCGACTTCACTCTTGCTGTACTGAGTTTTGAGAAGGTGTTGATTTACCTGGCTTCTCTTCCAGGCTTGGAAATCCAACACTGCTGCCATACTGAGCAAGATAAATATGATGCATTCTTTTTAATATTGAGGAAAGTATCATTACCTATTGCTGTTCCCTTCATTCTTGTACTAGATCACACACAGAAATAGAGAAGAAACAAAACTGTTCCAAAAAAATGTATAAAATGCAATTGATGTACTGTAAAATGTTGGATTTTTTTTTAACAAGCTTCGTATTAGAATCTTGTTCAGCTGTGTAGAGCTATATAGATCTCACTGTTTTATTAAATGCTGTTTATGGTCTGGAAGGAATGGTTAACCTATCTCAAAATTAACAAATGTGCACTAACCTGAGCAATATTGATTTGAAGACAAATAATATGAATTCAATATTTAAAAGATAAACTATGATTTTAAAGGTATATTAACACTGAAAGTACATTTTGACAAATAACATATTTAAGCCCAAAATATAAATGGTTATGTCAGATAACACAAAAGAACTATAACAATATAGATTGAGAAAAAAAAAATGTGTTTTCACTGTACATGTTGCTAACATGTACAAAGACAAACTCATATTGACATATTTTCTATTAATAAATCCTACTGTATTGTGGAGAATCGCTGGTCATAGTGCAATATGTTTAAACTCAGAATTTGACTCCATAGGTCGATGCCTAGGTTCCCACAGCAAGGAAACCCCTGCCATTTGTTTATTTTAAATATTAAGCGGACAGCCAACTTTCAGCTCTCAAGTCACTTGCTCCCCCCCTCCCTCTCCATCAGATTTATGAGCAGAACCTACTCCACAACAGCAAGTGAAGGGGAAAGGTATTTTTGAGAAGAGTGTCAATACCCAGTTCACCCCTAATGACAGCTGCAAGAGCTCAGCTGCCACTGCTTACAGAGAAATAGTTTATCTACACCTGTAGAAAAAACCTAAAAGGCTCAAGGCTGGTGCTGCTGGATAGGAACATGCTGTAAAAAATATCATCTTGGTGCCAACGTTAGATAGACCACGGCCAAGAAATGGCGAGCGAGCCGTTAATTTACTTGTGCATTGCTGGGAGCCCTGGCGTGCACTGCATGTAAGGGCTCAGGAATAATTCTTTCCTGGGACTGGGCTGCATTAGCAGAAGCATCTCACCAGGGAGACTTGCAACTCAAATCAGAAATGCTGACTTATTTTTTTTATATCTTGGCCTAGCACAGGCTGTGCAAGCCAGTGTGCTGCAAGGGAGGCTTTCGCAACTCCTCCGCCCCTGTTACTCATCCTCTCCTGCCAGCAGGCAGAAAGAGCTCCAAGTTCAGTGTTACTGCTTGTGTCACGGGGAGTGGTGACAGGAGTAGGAGGGATGGAGGCAGCAAGCCAAAGTGGGAGAGCAGGGGGGGAACAAAAAAGGGGCCTAAAAATACAGAAAGTCAGAACTTGTGCGTGAGGACAGATACACACCCATAGTTACTAACGTTGGAATGGACCCAACAAGAGACGTTATACACCGAGATCATCACATATTGCTAACAAGCTAATGCACTGAATACTTAATAGCAACAACATGATGCACACAAAGCTTCATGCTAGAAAAGTGGGAGGGAACAGCAGAGGGAAATCACGAATCACCATTGGGCACCTCCAGCTTCAGCCAGCAGAAGATGTTGGGCATGAGGACAGCAGCTGTTCGCTGCTGTGAGGGAGAGAGGAGGGGGATGAGACTCTTGATCAAAGTTAACACTAGGTCCAAGACTTTAGGTCAAAAAGACATTAGGCAGCTAAAACAGAGGCAACTTTTTGCAAACCTCCCCCCTTGCCTGGCCATCCTCAAGGGCAGAGTGTGTTCCCCCCAGCAGGTACATGATGCACACAGGGGACAATCCCATCAGGGACCCAGCTTACAAAAGGCTCATTACCGTCATCTGGGCAAGACCCAGTGTGTGGCTGAGCAGCCACCTGCGCTGAATGTTGCTGATGCTGGGGCTGGGCTTGCCGAGGAGCAGGTCCAGCCACATGCAATTTGAAGCCCAGCGTTTTACCTGGAGGTCAAGTGCACACCAATGTCTGCTGAAGAACTGTGCAGTGCTGGCTCTTTTCCGTGGGACTAGCAGGTTTTCAATAGTGGCCTAAAGCCAGTCTTGAGACATTTAAGCTGAAAATGGGAGATTTTAGTTTCACCCCCAGGCAAGGGGATTGAAGCCTGCAGCTGATACCTATAGGGAGGGGGGCATCCCCGCCTTCCAGGCTGTTAAAAAAAAAAAAAAAAAAAAAAAAAGGAAAA
>NW_010123512.1:78761-91372 GCF_000699245.1 Pterocles gutturalis
TGAGAAAAGCAGTGACTAGCACATCTTTTGATACACCTGGGTTAGGCTCACTTGCTCCAAACTCTCGCTCCACTCTTTGGAGGGCCCAGCCAAACAACTCCATCTAACACAAGCACTTCTTTCTCGACAATGCCTCCCGTGGGTTTTGCACCATCTTGACAAGGCCATGTCATTCAAAAGGTGGACACCCCACCAGCCTCTGTAAGTCCAGCAAGGCACCCGCACGAGTAGTGGTGCTAGCCAGGCACCATGCTGGTGCATTAGTCTTAAACCTAATTCCCAGTCCATCTCACTTTAGTATTTTTACAGCAATTTTAAAAGCAGTTTCCTTCCCCTGTGGGCACTGGTATTGTTTTGCCAGAAGAAAGCACATGCTAAACTCTGGCAAAGTGTAAACCTTAGCTTACACCTAATTTCAAAGGCCACAGAAGTCCCTGAAAAGACTTCATCAGCTTCACCAAGCCATGGATCAGGCCCAGAGTGGAAACAGGTGAAGAACTGGTGCAACCTTCTCAAAGGATGAGCACACCAAGGCTGCTTTTGCCAGCACACCACAGGCTGCAGCCTTCTAATAGCTAAGAGGAGAAAAAAAACAAGCTATTTACTAGTACCTGTCTGTCAAAATTTGCTGTAGAGCCTTTGGCCTTCTGTAATTTTGTTTTCACTGCTTTAAGAGAGTGACATAGATGAAAAGTACTTGCAGTGACTGATGTTGCAGTTAATTTCAGTAGCCAGATGAGTCTTAGACACTGAAATACTCTTCTTTTCCAGACAGGCAAAATCCGAAGCTTGCCACTAGGATGGGATAGGTAAATCTAGGAAAACAAAATAGCAGTGGTTTGCTGGTTCACTGTTGTTTCACAAATTCAATTAATATACAAATTCACATAACTCTTTTCATTTATATATAGCCCAGTGGCTATGGGAGTTGCTTTTTTACTGAATTTACTTATTTTACATGAATTTTATATATAGGCAGGAAATTTTGATAACTAAACACATCAAGACAATAACTAACACATCAAGGCTGAAGAGAAAATGTGTGGCAGAGAATTCAGGCTACTGTGTACAGCTGCAATCAGTTATTATTCCTGTTTGACATCAACTGATAGAGAAAAAAAGAAGAGCATCTACTGTATGAAGCCTAACCTCTTCCACAGCAAACTAAGTCCCTTTAAAAAAAGACTCGCATCTTTTGTCTCTCAAAAAAAAAAAAAATCACCAAACTTTTCCTCTAAGGTACTCTGGGTTTAACTTTCTCTTGGGGTGGGAGGGGAGGAGAATTTGCATTATATGCAATATTTGAACGACGTTTTTTGTTGCTTTTGTTGCCCAAAGTCAGTCAAGATGAATAAGAAGTCCACTCAACTGTAGTGAGTCATATGAAAATATGCAAAATAACAGACACATTAAAAAATGTTAAAAACACAACTTCTATTACCTGGGCTGCCCCTGCGGGCTCGCCATCACGGAGCTGAACCAGCACCCCGTCAAGAGCGAGGAGAGTGACTGGTGCAAAAGCTGCTCAGAAAAGACCCACTGCCTGTGGGGTCCCCACCCGCACCATGGGGCCGAGCTGGCTGGGGCAGCGTGGGGGGCGGCGCAGGAGGCAGCTCGCTGCCCAGGGGCCAAGGGATGGCAACGGTGGGCAAAAGCAGGCAGAGGAGTCTTAGCCCTTGGCTGCTATGGCAGCAGCGTCCAAGGGGAGCTGGAGCCAAGGAGCAAGCGCTGCAGCCCCGGGAAGCCCAGCACTGAGCAGGCACCATGGCCTCACGGTTCTGCTGCATCTCAGCCAGTTCTTTGCTTTACCTTCAGTTAGGTAAAAAGGTCACCGACTTGTTTGTTTGTTTCCTCTGGTTCTTTTTTAATAACGTAACAGCTGTCGTGATCTACTCAAAAACTCAGGAGCAGATCCAATGCTTGCGTGTCAGTAATTCATTCTGCTCTGGCACTCACAGCCTATTGGTGATGGAGGAAAAAAAAAAAAAAAATCTGAGTTAGTAGAAACTGGTAAGATGTGTCCTGAACATACTTTGCATTTTGCCCAAATTTTAAAGCAAAACCATAGAACTTTAAATATGCCTGGTTTGCTGGCAGCAGCTCACGCCCCTGAGCGAGGCTCAGGTCGGGACAGACAGCGAGAAGGCATTGAGCGGGACACTGGGGACTGCTTGAGCAGGGAGGTACTGCCACGGGTTACCGCACAGCCTCCACCAATGAGGGCTCCATGCCTGCATACAGGCATCAGTAACGGCTTTTCAGTTAGTAAGAAGGGAATTTAAAATTGGAAACCAGAGACCAGGAGAATTAAAGCTGCAGTTTTAACACAGGGGAAAGTACGAGTTGCCCTTCCCACAGCTTTGGACTTTTTGGCTTGTCTTTTTTGTTTCAATAATTAGGGGTTTGGACAATAACATTTTTGATGTAACTATCTATGGAATGTGTTTTGACCAAGTAAAAAGAAAAATGATGTTAATATATATAATTGAATAATACAGTTGGAGACAAGTTGTTTTAACTTATAGAATCACAGAATGGTTTGGGTTGGAAAGGACCTTAGAGATCATCGAGTTCCACCCCCCTGCCATGGGCAGGAACACCTCCCACTAGACCAGGTTGCTCAAAGCCTCATCCAGCCTGGCCTTGACTTCCTAAAATTTGATGTGTATGTGTAGGTTAAGATAATGATTTGGTTTAACAACACTGCAAGGTAAATGCAAATTATGTACTCAATAGACTGTGAAATACCAGATCTATCAGGGTAGCTGTGTAAACCATACAGAGTTAATTAATGACTGGGCAAATCAGCAAAATTCAGGGTAAACAGGTGTTAAAAGGCAGGAGGATTTTGGAGCTGCTTCCTAAATTGACGAATGGTGGCTGTCATTCATCTTGTTGCTGCTGCCACAGGTTAAGTGTGATGTTTGTCTGCTGTATTAACTTTGATTTAAAAAATAAAAACAGTTTTATAAACCAGAACAACTTCAGTCACAGCTAAGCCTGACCTGCTGAAATAAGGGATGTAAAAAGTGGGAAATTAACTATATAATCTTTCATGGTGTTTCCAATACCATGTAGAGAAATCATGAATTATCCCCAGAAAGACTGGGACTCTTTTACTTCCAGGGATTTACTCTGCGCCTTGCTGATGGCACTTGCTGCCGCTCACGAGGCCATCTGTCAAGGCACCGATGGAGTCCCACAGTACAGCCAACAATATTTTCATGAGATCTCAGCCGAGATGTATGTGTTTGGGAAGCAAAACAGCAGGTCTGTGTCTTCCCACAAGAACTCCTGCTCCTTCCTCCAAGACCTTCATCCACCTCACACAGGGCTGGAGGGCTGGAAGGGCCGAAGGGGGATGTGGCTGCCCCAGCCTGCTGCTTGAAATAAATCACCACTTAGAACGAAGAGCATCTAAAACTGTTTAATGACATCTTAGCTTTATTTTTTTCAGAGTGTGGGTTCAATATAGTTTCTTTACGTGGTTTTGGCTAAAAGGCAATATAAGAGGAATTTTTTTACAGCAGGAACACTTTGGGGCAATTTCATCTTAGACAAAGCCACTGGAAACATGGGGTAGTTCAGACACTATTAACTACGCTGTACCAGGTGCTCCTCACTCTTCTGTGCTATCTGGGTAGATATAGTGGCTGATGCCTAAAAGCAAGCAATCCTACCCGCAAATTATTTCAGAGGGGAAAAGGAGCTGAAAAAGGGAGAAGTACTCCATGAAGATGTGGTGGCGAGAAGGAAAGGTAAGTGGAGTAACCAATGAGCTGGCCTGTGACAGGGACAGCTGGCACTTGTCATTTCACTGTGCTTGGGGGGCGTTTCTGCTGAAAAAGATGGCACGCTGTAAAGCAGAGAAGGGTTGGTAACTGTAGGTGTCTGGGGTGAGAAATTGCTTTAACATAAATTAATAGTAGCCCGTCCTGGGATGCAAGAGTTGCACTCTAAAAACAGAAAAACATCAAAGGGTGGGTTTTGCTTACAGCTTTTGGAGTCAACTGTAGAGTGAAGAAGCTGTTCTGAGAGTGTCCTCTATGCAAAAGGACTTCATAGGTCCTGTGCAATGTATGTTTCATGGCAAAGCAAAATAACACAAACAGCCGGCAGAGGTGGCTGCAGTAGCTGGCAGAGCAAGGCACACCGTGGGGCACAATTAACTGCTGTGGTTGTCTCCTTGTTAGGTTCTCGTTTTTCTCCCTTTCACTAAAATATTTTAAGGCAATGGGTGCACCAGGGCAAAGAGAGAAATTTAGCTTATTGAATGCAAAAAAGTTTTCAGCTTGATTTTTTTCCCATTCCTCTGAAGGGTGCTGAAGACAGTGTTTTATTAGCATCCTCCTTAAATGTGCCCACCGCCCCTGTTACTGCCAGTCAAGTCCCTGCAGACTTGGCTGGTCATTGCACCTGGGTCAATAGGCAAGGGAAGAAATGCTGCCACCAGGAACTGAAGTTGACTGGGGCTTAATGAAGTCAAACTGGTTTGATGTAATGGGAGAGACTTGCAAGGCATAGCTCCTGAGACCATTTAAAGTGCCCTCTGGACAGAAACCTCCCCTAAGCAGAGAACGGGATGAAAGGCATCGTGCCTACCGGAGAAGCAGAGGTGCACTGAATCTCTCAGGTCTTTGCACAACACTGTACAGCTGCCTGCTAAGCTGGACGTGCAGTTTCCTGTTGTTTTCAGTGCCTTTGCTCAGGACAGGAGGCACCGGCCAGCCTCGAGGCCCTGGAGGAGACGGGACTGCTGAGGGCTTTGCAGCAGTTTGTCCTCTGGTGCAATCCCAGCGAGTGGCCGTGTCTGGGTGGTGGCAGGGCAGAAACACAGCTTCTCCCATGCATGGGTGGCTCTGGCAGACGCGCAAGAGCTAAGGGAGAGCAAGGGAAGCTACATTCTGCAGGGGAACCGAGACTTCACGGAGCTCCAACACTGGGATGGAGATAGGCCAAGGTCAGCAAGGCTGTCAAGCAATAGTTATATTAATGGCAATTATGCATTAGTATTAATAGTAAGTTTTAAGCTTTATAACAATCACAGAATGTATTAAGCTTTATGCCTTGTCTGGATTTGTCTGGTCTTGAACCCCGTTTAGTGCTATTTGCAAAAATCGTCCTAGAAACTTCTGCAACAGCAACTCTGTTATCCATCTCCCTTTAGCCGTCTTAGTATTTATATGGCTTAGCTGAGGTTTTGCTTAGCCTTGCATAATCGCCTGGTGTCAGCACAAGCAAAAATGCTCATTCAAATACAGGAGGGATAAAGTATGACCAATCAAACAGTTGTAGATTGGGGCATGAACAGCATGTGATAAGTGAGGAAAGGAGCTCATGAGCTGCATCCAAGGCCAGTCTGATAAGCATTGCAGAACATGGATGTGCCCACGAGTCAATCAACCTGAGGGGAATTAACAGGGGGCTGGATGTTCACCTGGTTAACAGCAGATATGTAAGGGAGATATTGGGTTTTCCCCTGGAGTGATATCAGAAGAGGATGCTCTGGACAGAAGCAGCTCCTGTCTGACATTTCTCAGGCCTGGCAAGCTTAAGGAAGGAAAATTAGCTTAGCTTTGAGTGTGAATCTGTTCTTCACATGTCTAAGAGTTTGCTAAAATTACGTCAAAAATCAGGAGGTATTGTCAAGTGGCTGTTGTGCAGCACATGCAGTACCCAAGACCCGTAGAACAGCGTAGCATCTGTGCCCATCCCAGAAAGAAAATTCACCAGACGGTGACTTGCTTCTCCCTGGCACACCTATGGCAGCGAGGTTATAGGTAAGCACCTCAAAGATTATGTTAATAAGGTATTGCTTCAGTCAGTTCTCAGCTGTCAAAGTCACAGAGCTGCTCAACTTTGGTTTCGGCATATTTTGCTGGAAATGAAAAATCTCTTTGGCACACCTGTCAATGCAGGGTCAAACTTTCAAAAGCTTTCTGGAGAGGAAGATGCCACACGACATTTCTTCGTGCTGGAATATGATTGGAAAGGACTCAGCAGTCTGTGGAGCAAAAGGCCTGATGAAGGCTAGGTCAAGCTGAGGGGATCTCCACGAGACAAGGAAAGTATCGTACTTCATCAGGTGGAGATTTTGCTGTATTGACCCTTTTTTTCTTGACCTCAGTTTTAGAAAAAGCAGATTGAGAGGACCCTTTGCCTATGACTTGCTGAAGCTGACTCTGGTTAGGACAGATGCTTTAAAATATAGACAGGATTCAGTATAGACGGATGAGATCAAATACTGTTTTTCATCTTTGTGCTCTTTATCCTGTTGTTATTGCACTCTGAAACAATGATGAATGTTATTTTTATGTGTTTGATAATTAATTTGCATTATTTGCTTATTTAATTTCCTTAATGTTGATAGAGTTAACTAGTACAATATGGATTATATTGATTTTTCTGGAAACAAAATATTTGTCTGCAATTTCTGTTAATTCACTGAAGACATTTATGCCTTACAGTGATAATCAAATAATGTATAACTGACTTTCTTTTGCTTTCAGGAAGTATCAAGGATGAAATGTGATCAATTCATAAAGTTCAATAGACACTGGAGCTCTGTTCTTTCAAGAACTGTCTTAATTGTCTTCATATAAGTAAAAATGAGACCGTAAAACTGGATTTATATCAGAGGGTGCCTAGAGCTCTTTGTCCTGGGTAAAACTTGGTTCCAGAATTCAATTGTTCATCCAATCGATCAAAGTCAATAAACATTTTGTGTTGCAGGGAGCATCTCTTGTTTTAGACTCCTCAGATGTGATGAAGGCTGGAGGAATAAGTTCTGAATTAGGACAAACATCCATTTTCATTGAGCTTTTGGGCTAGATGTATGTTTTTTGAAAAGCACATATACAGGGACTTGTTAAAAAGAGTTTTTATAAATTTCAGTAAGTCAATATTGCTTTTCAGTCCTCAGGGGAAACCACACTCATTAGAGGAATCTTCCTTGCCTGGATCTGCATTGCAAACTATGGAGAATCCTTACGGCAATATCTCATGTCAGGCTTCCCGGCTTACCGTCCACTATCCTTTCATAGCAGTGTAGTCAATTGTGTTTGCTGATTATAACATGTTAGCACAGAAAGGCTTCTTTTGTCAATATATTTTCCAGATGGATTCCTACAAAGTGTCTGTGAGGACAAGTTGTTTTACTATGTTGACTAGAGTTTGAATGTGCATTTTGTCCAACAAAATAAGAAAGATAAGGCTGCAGCACTTGTCAAAATTACAGTTCAGTTTCTGCATATCATCCCTCACATTTTTTTCTTAATATCCTACATAAGAATAACTTCTTTTCTGTGAGGAAATTATCTTTCTACTTACCTGTTCTAAAGGGTTAAGCAGCTTTTTCATCATGCTTAGGAACATAACTGTAACCTTGAGTTTTCCATAAAAGCCTTTCTCTCCTTCAAAGGCAAGCTGACTAAATTCATCCAACTTCGCCACTCTCATTTGCATATTAAAGAATTGTTTCTTCTTGCAGAATAATACTGTGAGTGAAATCCATGGCTTTTGATGCCAACTGTAAGCTAGATTAATGTTAGAGAAAATAATTACAGAGACCAAAATAATATGTAACTTAATGGAGAACTAACAAGACAGTAGCTAGTCAGAGGGTTAACTTCTGAAGAGAGAGTTCTGTTTCAAAGGCTTTTATCTTCCAACAGATGCCTGTAAAACAAAATCGTCATGAGAATGCCTAATACTTAAATACCATGCTGTATCTGTAGAGTTGAGCAGAACAAGTCAAGGATTGGGGAAGTGCGTGCTGTGGACTCTTCAAACGAAAAGACGAGCTTTTAGACCCAGCTTTCAGCTCCTTTTGCCTACCAGTAAAACTTTTAAAGTGGACAATATGATGTCTATCTTATGAACAATTTAAGATGCAGCCTGACTGATTGTCATAATCAGATTGATGAGGTCATAAACTTCGGCATCCAAGGTGCTGGGACAAAGCTCTTTGACTGCTTTAAAGGGTAGGTGGGAGAACCAAATCTACTGTCTACCTGTACATGTGCTTTGCATACATACAGGCTGCACTTTTCCTATGAAAAGATGAGGAAACTGAACATGTCTATAATACATGTTAATTGCCTGTGTTTGAGGAGCCAAATACATTTCCCCTGTGTTTTGTATTCCCAAAGGGTACAGTACGTTTTCATAATGACAGACATTTTAGAGAAGAAGCAAAAATAATGAAAATTATTTTGTCATGCAGTTTTCCTTGGTTGGAATTAGCAACATTTGCAGGTTTCTTTACCATGTCTGTAGCCAACTATCTCCTACAAATTTACTTGCTGATAAATCCCATCTGCATGTCAGGTCTATGGCCTCTCCCACAATTGTCTCTTCCACTGTTGTTTTAGGACTATCCTACTAATACAGTCCTGAAGTGCATATATGCCACCACCTAAACAAAGTTCAGCCTTTTTTTTCCTTTTTATCTTCCCACTTGTCTTTGACTGGAACAACCTGAACTAAAATCTCCTATTCCTTCATTTTTTTTTTCCTTTCACAGTGCAGCCAACCATTTGATCAACTAGAGAGCATACTAATTTCCCACACTGAGACTATCTTTAAAGAATGGAGTCAATCTGAGCTGTACTTACACCACAGAGCTAAGGTGCAATGAAAAAGCGATGAGAAAGAGGCATTAGAACTGCTTCTTCTAAAGGCTCATCCTTTGCTTTCGTTTGTGGAGGATGCGTTTCACCACCTCTGAAGGCTTCAGTCTTACCAGCAATGTAGCTCATGCCTCTGTAAGAAAGTGTTGCCATCGTTAACATTTAGCTAATATGCCATCACAAGCTTTTGCATCTCATTAAGTAATAGCATGTTCTGTGGTAGCTCTCTTCGTATTTTCTCACTTTCCAGCACCTTCTTTGGCAGAGGTGGCACATGCAAATTTCCCCGAACCAACTTGCTTGTTCTCATTACACGAGCACGTGCCTTTTCCATTTCTACAAAGACCATTCCAGTAGCTGTCTCTGTTCTCTAAATTTCCAAGAAAATACATACAGCAGGCTTTCCACTGTTTCCTACCGTGAAACTGTCTAACACATCTAAATTTCAGTTTCTCTACAGTTGCTTCCAGTAATCTATGCCAAGGCTTCATATTCTGCAGCACCATTTCACTTGGATAATTTGTGCGGAGCTTAATACTTCCCCACATTTAAATATATACTCTGCAAAGCTTTTACAACACTGGTTTACTACTTTATCTGACTTAGGAAAGCAATCAAACATGCCTTCCATAACAAGTCACTTCATCAAATGTATTGGCACTTCATCAAAAGACTTTCCTCACTTTCATTTCGCTACCTGCTTTTATGACTTGCTCCTTCTAAATATAGCAAATCTCATCATGGTTGGATTTACGTGATTTAATTCCTCTCTTGCATTCTCTTCAGTAGTACTCTTGCAAAATAATCACTCCAAGCATTGCTAATTAATTCAGCATTCATTTCCAATATACCTTATTTACCTCTAACATAAGCAAGTGTGTTCGTATCCCTTATCGTTTGTTCTCTTGCCTGGATGAGCTTGCAAATGATTTTTTTCTGTGTCTTGAGTCCTCCCCTCCCTGAAGAGCTGTAAAATTCACTGATACCTCCACTTTTAGTTTACACTGCTTCTTTGGCTTCTTTTTCACTTGTCATATTTCCACTGTTCAAGTGATTGTCCCTGTCTTTTCAACTCAACAGTCTCTTTTATTTGTTTTTCATAAGCAAGTCTACTTTTTTATCTAATTCAGCTCCAATATTAGTACTGGTGACTTTTTGCAGAAAACTTACTTGTAGTTCTTAGGCTGTCCCATTTACCCTAATTACATCAAACAGATCACAGATCTCAGAGGTGTTGTTAATATTGCTTGGAAAATGGGGGGGTACATGTACACAACAGGATATGTTCTTGCCCACCCAATGGGTTTGTCTCAGTGATTTTTATGAGGTTGTGATGGTATTCTAGACAGCAATGGATTTCTTTGGCCCAAATGTCTGTACTCAACAAAACACTATTACATGGATGATGCATCAAGGTAATGCAAATCACACAGGTAAACGTCACAATTTTATAAAATTTTATTAAATGTTCAACCTTTAAAGGTTCAAATATAGTTTCTGTAGACAGATTTTTGTCTCAGTAGATCTCATTAGCAAACATGAGTTCCTTTTGAAAAATTCGTCCCTTTTTTCATTAAATACATCTTCTACTAAACAGCTGATGGCTGCACAGTATGTTTGTAGTAAAGCCAGAGAAACTGGGCACCATATCCTGACTCACTGTGTTGTGTTTTTACTACCCGAAATCCTTCCGCTGTGCAACCTTTTGTTTTGTCTGGCTACTGTGCATAAAATTCAACAGGAAAGCAGAGGAAAAAAAAAATGGCTTTCCAAAGAAGAGGAAAGATTAATCATCTTTGCAATGTCTCAGTGTTGCAATGGAAAATAATTTCAGTCAGGCAGCGGATAGCACGTGTGCAACAGCCACTTGCAGCCAAGAAGAGAGAAATGGGATAACCTGTAACCAGAACATCTACAACTCTGTCATTTCACTTGAGTGTTAATTTAATTCTTTGACAAGGTTACCTTAATTGGTTGGCAGATGATAGAAAGAAACCTGACAGGGAAGCATAACCTGACATGTCTTGAATCACTGCTGTCCCCTCAGCCTTTTCATTCTGAGGTGAAATTCAGGCTAAAATATGCATTGCCATGAGGCTAAATGTTGGCATGGAAGTTCTTGCACCAGATGTTAGTTTAACTTTTAGGAAAATTTGGAGGCATACTTAGAATATTTTAACAACAACAACAAAAAACCACAGCTGAAATGTGTTAGAGCTTAATTTTTAAAGGACCAAAGTCAAGGTTGCCTTTTCCCATTTTAGTCAGCAAATAAGAACTGTCTAAGCCTTCCCAGTTCAAGAACACTTATTTCTCTCTGAAAGGGTGTGGGGACCTGGCAAAACATGAAGACGAAACAGCTTTGAGGGTCAGTGAGGAAAAAATGGAATGAGATACATTTCAGGGGAAAAAAAGGAAAAAAACTCTGTAAATATGTTTTTATTTTTATTTGAACAATTATACAGTGATTAATAGCACAATTTGCTGTATAATTAGAACAGCAGGCTTGCTCATTTTCAGCCTGCCTTCTCATGGTTAGAACCATTCCTCAGAAATGGAAATTATGGATGCTGTGCTGGGGACTGCCACTGATGATTTGGGCTTGATCCTGCAGATATTTCTGCCTGTGAGTATCACTGCCTACATGAAGAGACCCACAGCTCAGCAGACCATTTGTAGGAGTTAAGCTGCACAGTGCTGTGAACTATTTTCATGATCAGAGTCCTAACTTCTGACTCTGTTTATGAGATGCAAAATATGCCTCCATAACCTGAAAGTGAACACAGCCCACAGTTTCCTTTCCTCCATCACTTCCAGCCAAATCAGTGGAATTTCTCCTTTAAAATATTTTTTTTCCCTGAAGTTGATCTGATTGTGTTCACTCCCTGAAGCCCGAATGGGCATAATATTTAAAACCTCAAAAACTTCTTTATGACATTCCCGTTTCATAATGTTGCTCTGACTGGTAGCAAGAGCAAGAGATGAGATGATGATGATGATGAAAATCTGGTGCAGAACAATTCATGGCACTACAGCTCAGATAGGTGCATATCGACTTGGTGGGATTTTCCTGTGTTGCTTTTATGTTACCTCAGTTGTAATATTAGACACTGCTCAGTAAAGCAGCTTGTAATTTCTCCATTGACACTTTCTAGCTTTCGGGCTTACCTAGCAGTCCTTTGTCCATCATATGAACTATATTATACTGACAACAGGTAACATTCTCTTGGTGCAAGCTGTTGTCTGAAATTTTGTACTTCTCACATATTTGACCACAGGATGGGAATTTTTTATGTTGAACTTAATAAAATATTTTGCTTCAAATTATTCACTATTTATGAGTCTTGTCCAGTTTGGCTCAAGGACAGGAAACAATTTTTTTTCCCAAGGGCAAACCTGATAACCCTGGCAACCACCAGAATCAAAGCCATAAGGAACTTGCAGGAAAGGAAACTGATTCTCTCCAGCCACCCAAAGATGGTTGTTTCCTCATGAGATTTGGCTAAGTGTTGTATTATTAGCACCACTCAACACGTTCCATTAAAGGAACCTCAGCAGAGACGTTGTGGTCTGGTCTCTCCTGCAGCTGGAGGATTCATTGCACCTTGACTCCTGGCTGGGTGACACTTAATCGTTTCAGAGTTTCACAAAGGGACAAATGATGACTGAAACCTAATGGGTGTTTGGTTATAATATGAACACAAACATATGAACTACTGACTATTTTTATTATTAGGATTTTACATTTCAAACCAAAAGGCAGGTCCCTCTCAAAGTCACTCCTAAACTTCACTACGCGACCAACACACAGGTGTGTAACTTTGTGTGCTGTTACTCACAAAAAACCACTTTGAAATACTTAAAGATTTAGTTTCTAGTTTTCTGAGAACAGTTCCTGCTCTCTCAAATTTCGTTTTATATCATATCGCCAGCAAGACGAGGTGGGGGAGTAGCTCTTTACGTGAGAGAGCAACTACAATG
>NW_010123513.1:0-571 GCF_000699245.1 Pterocles gutturalis
CCCTGCTGTCCCAACGCAGTCCAGGGCCTCCTCCCGCATCCTCCTCCCCGGATCCACGGCGTGCTTGGGGATCGGGGACACGTTCCTGGCACCACCGTCCTGCCCCAGAGCCCCCCGCTCCCCCTATCCCAGATCTACGGTGTGCTTTGGGATCAGGGATGTGCTCCCGGCACCACCATCCTGCCCCGGTGCCCCGCGCTCCCCCCATCCCAGATCTACGGCGTGCTTTGGGATCAGGGATGTGCTCCCGGCACCACCATCCTGCCCCGGTGCCCCGCGCTCCCCCCATCCCAGATCTACGGCGTGCTTTGGGATCAGGGATGTGCTCCCGGCACCACCATCCTGCCCCGGTGCCCCGCGCTCCCCCCATCCCAGATCTACGGCGTGCTTTGGGATCAGGGATGTGCTCCCGGCACCACCATCCTGCCCCGGTGCCCCGCGCTCCCCCCATCCCAGATCTACGGCGTGCTTTGGGATCAGGGATGTGCTCCCGGCACCACCATCCCTGTCCCTGCATGGCACCACTGGGGTGGAAAAGAAGAAAAAAGTCTGAGTCTGGGGGGAGCTGGGC
>NW_010123514.1:0-6494 GCF_000699245.1 Pterocles gutturalis
CCGGCACCGCGGCCACGGTAAGCGACAGGGGCTCCTGCTCCCGGGGCCGCAGGGGGAGCTCGGCAGGACAAACCCCGGAGCGAGGGAGGGGATGGGAG
Source organism: Pterocles gutturalis (assembly GCF_000699245.1). NCBI lineage: Eukaryota > Metazoa > Chordata > Aves > Pterocliformes > Pteroclidae > Pterocles > Pterocles gutturalis. The sequence continues at coordinate 99 of NW_010123514.1, forward strand.
GGGAGGATGGGGCTGAGCGGCTGAGATGCGTTAGCTCATCGGTTTTCTTATTATTCGTCTGATTTTATGGAATAGAACGTGAAGCGGTGAGTGCCGAATGGTTTGTGCTGGTAGCTTAGAGAGCATCGCGGTGTGCCTGGGCTCCTGCATCTCGGTGGGCTCGGCTGTCTGTGAATAAGCAGTTTCGGGGGAGGCACGTAGCCGGAATCGCGGGTGGGTTATCGCTACGCTGTTTGGATGGGTGGGAGCTGCCAGGGAAGGTGACATTAATACCCATCCTTGCATGAAAAGCATGTCTTTTGCAGAAGGCAGGGTATTTTAGGGTTTTGGTTTTTTTAAGAAGGAACGACAAGGTGCTTGTCACGACTGGTGAGCATACGTTTGCTGAGATGCATGTTGGTGATATAGAGCCAAAGGCACGAGACAGCTCCATGGCGTAAGGAACCCGGAGCCTGTGGCTTGCATCTTGTATTTAGAGTAGAGCACTGCATGGGAGACAGCATCCGTTTTCAAACAGGTCTGAGGCACAGCCCATTCAGAAAGCCTGTTGTAGCACTGTGATAGGCAGTACTATATATCCAGGCAGTTTCTGAGAGATAGCCGGCATGTATTTCTCTCCAATAGTAGGAGGGGCCAGACAGCTGTTTCAGGAAAATAATTTAAAGTATAGATTGAACGGATGGGTTACGACAGACGTAAAACAGCTACGGGTAAATAATGAAGGACTGAACTGACTTCTGCAGGAAAAAAATTGGGAAGGAAACTGAACTATGCCGTGAACAAATGGCTGTGCTTGTGCAGCAGAACTGCAAAATATAGAATCTAACAGAAAACCCACCTCTCTCAGCTGCAGAAAGCAGCCAGGCATTCAAGGTCTGTGGAGAGAGTCCTTCATATGGAGAAGCTTCTGTGGAAAAAGCTGCTAATTACAGCAAGTGGGATCAGTCCCTCTTTATCCTGTTGACAATTTAACATTTTAAAATGACCCTTTAGCTGCCTTGGGAGGTAAATCACCAGTGGGAACGTGCTCCTGATGAATGAGGATGGCATTCTACAGCTGGCTTTTTTGGGGGGACGGGGAGCACAATAGTAAATTAAGGTTTGCAATTCAAAAGCATATTTTTAAAAAGCTGTAATTTTCTCCTGATGCTTTGCAGCAACACCTCTGGAAAGCAACTGTTCAAATCGATATGAAGTTGTGACTCTTACATTTGCAGAGTGATTTTAACCAGATAAATTTCAGGAATAGATACCAGTATAGTAACAGTGATGCCACCTGCATCTGAAAATATTCTCGTGGCTTTACTTAAAAGCTACATTAATTAAACCCAAATCTACACCTGTAAGCAGTTGGCTAATGCCTGCTGTGCTGTTGTCCCAGAGTGACCTGTTCTCCTCTGGTTTATGTGGCAGGCTTACTGTAGATCCTAATCATAAAGTCATCTTTTGATGCAGAGGCAGTGACATTATTATGGTAAACTTGTTACCAGCTCTTCTGGTTGTGGTGGACTGTGCTGATCAACGGTGTGAACACCAACTGTTCCTTTAAAAATATTTGTTACTTCTGAGGATTTGAAAACTGAAGAAATATCTTTAATCCTATTAGGACAGATGGAATTTACTGTACCCTTGTAAACTGATGTTCCCCAGATTAATGCCAGAGACGGAATAGTTTGAACGTTAGTCTTTCCGCTGGAGAGATTAAAGGAGGGAAGGCAATTACAAGGGTTACGACGGCAGAGACGTAATTATGTGATTGTATCCAGGGTCTGCAATTGGAACAGCGTAATGCAGGATAAAATAAAACTCAAGCTTATTATTGACAAAGCCTTTTATTTCTTCTTAAAATCTGATATGCCAATATAATGCGAAAATAGCTGCAATAATGTGCATACATTAAAGGCATTCTATGTATTGACACTGCCTTAAAAAGTTTGAAAACACCGGGCAATCTTTCCTCTCCTGGCAACAGAAGGCAATGTTTCTGAGTGCTTGTGCTGTAGCGTCTGTTCTGGTGCTGCCTTCCCTTGGAGCTTTTGCCAGGGCTGAGTTTTGCCTTAAAAGATAAGCTGCATCAGCACAGGTTGCCAATAATTTATTCTGGTCGGAGTTAATGGATCTGGGTAAAAACTTTCACTGAATTGTTTAATTACATCTTTGTTTGTGGAGTATGTGAACGGGTATGTCTGTCTCTATTTACTAAACAACTAAATGGATTTATAACCAGCAAATTTATGAGTAGATACTAAGTTCTTGTGTCCAAAGTTCGGCTGTGTGGTGAAGCACAACTGAGGACAACGTGGTGTCTGCAGCAGGTCTCCTTTGAGTGACAGGGTGCATGACTATCAAACTGAAGATGGAAGAACTTAAAATCAGTAGAAATTAAAAGGAACCAAAGCCTATCTTGTCATTCCATGAATTACACCAAAGAAACCATTAGACAGCAGAGTTACAGTGGAGTAACTGGAAATGACTCGGCTGGAGGCATGTGCTGGCCATAGTGAATATACAAAATAGAAAAATGTGTGTTTCGATTGGTACCTGTTTCCTCTTGTTCTTTCCCTGGGCACCCCTGAGAAGAGTCTGGCTTCATCCTCTTCATTCTCCCTTCTTTGTCATATCATGTCTGCAATCAACCTTTAACAGATAAATTGACAATTCAGAGATGCAAGTTATGCCTTTTTTTGTACAGTAAAGTATTCGATTTCCTAAGGTAGGAGCATGGTCTGAAATATGAGATACATGTATATGGAATGTGATGTTCTGGGAAGTCTGCAAGGAAATCCTAAAGAGTCCTCTGCTTAAATTCCCCAAAATCAATAACCTACAAGAAACACTGTGGTTTGTAATCCATTACCCTGAAAGCTCTGGAGAGCAATAGGAGCCACATGGCACAGAGCCATATACATTTAAATTGAATGCCTTTTAGAATGAGATGAATAGACATCTTGGAATAACACACCCACTTCTGTAAATTTACAGGTCGCACCAGCTGGCAGATGAAAAACAAGAAACTGGAAGAGTTGCTGTCACCAAGGGACTGTATGGATATAGATATGTTTGAAGGCACCTGCTCTTCCCATTACAAGGTAGGACACACCGGGATTTTTCTGCTGGTTTGTTTCTCTTCAGTGCAGTGCAGCTCTCCTTTGTGGTGCGGCCCAAGATGGCCATGGAGGTGTTCCCCAAGGCTCGTTCAGTCTAATAACTGTGGCCTACAATCAAAGTCTAACTGGACCATATTCAGACCCAAAAAGGCCTGAACTTTCAAAAGTCAATGACAAATATGGATCCTGAGGTCCTGTAAAATTCAGAGTTTTATTGTGTGAAGTATCTGTTCAGGTGGCTCTACAGGTTGTCTGGTTTTAGCACGTGCTAATAGGAGACCTTACCACTCACCTAAGGCATCTTTTTGTAATGTGCCTATTAATTGCTATAGGTTGAAGTAGACTTTTCCTGAGGTGGAGGATATAACAGACTGTGGCACCGCTTCCAGTGGAAACGAGGTGCTCCCTTGCGTGCTGAAATAACAGGCATGAAATGTGTGAGGCATTTAGAAAATGCAAATACAAGCAATAGCAAATACAGCTCACAAGATAAAACGCATTCAAGCTCTTGGGTGCATGGGACATTCCAGTAATTTTCCATAATTGTTGTTGCGGAGGAATGTACACAGACCATAAAAACCTGTGAGATCTGGTCTCGACAGCAAACACTTCTCTGAAGAGTTTTAATTCCCCTCTGAGGTGCCTGTGTGACCCGAGGTGCCCACAGGCAAGTGCTCCAGTGGAATGTGGACGGCCACCGGTTGTTGCCAGATTCCACAAGCGCTGGCCTAGGCTGTGCTCTCTTGCTCTAACATCTTTACACTTGCATTTGGTGAAATCCCCAGCTTTAGTGCAAATCCCTAATATAATTTGGGAATGGGGAACAGTGGCTTTGATTCTGCATATGTGAAATGAAAATACCATTTGGTGTTGGCACCTCACCTGCTTTAATAACGTCCTTCTCTGAATCACAGCTTCTGCGGTGGTGCTTCTTGGCCTGGGAGGGAGCCTGGCCCCGACAGGGCCTGTGGCTGTTGCGTGGCGAGTAATCCTTCCAGATGGGATTTGCGTTCCTGCAGCAGCCTTTCTGGAGACGGAGAATGAATCCAGGGAGGCAAATTCTGCTTACACAGACATAGCTCGAGTCCAGCCATTCAGAACACCAGTCAGTGACAGGCAGCATTGCACATAAATCGCCTCCTTTCTGAAAAGAACCAGTACGAGCGGCTAAGAAAAATGTACAGGGTCAGAGCGTCTGCAGTGTCTTAATTAACTGGATTTATAGGCACTTATTCGCAGCAAAAATGTTGTTAGGGCCCCAGAGCTGCTTTGTTAGTTTTCATTTGCCAAAGGCCGTCATCCCTGCAGAGCTGTCATGTGGAAATGTGAGCCTGCAGCCCAGCTGCGTCCGTGGAAGGGCTCAGTCCTCACTTAGAGCTTCATTGCTCTTTCAGCACTGCGTACTCGCTGCTGTAAAGCACTTGAGATGGTCTGCTATAGCAACTCTTCTATTTAGGATGATAGTCTGTGGCTGCGGGACAGAATAAATAACTGGAGGTGATAGTAGCTTAAATCAAATTGATGCCAGACCTTGAATCCCTAAACTTCTATACTGCCATTTATTTGTGGGCATTATTCTTGATAGCCTTCTAGGTGTGTTTGTCTTTTTTTTTTTTTTTTTTTGGCTGAGAAATGATTGAAACATCAAACAAAGCTTAGGAAGGGACAGGCTACCTTCTGGTTTATACCCAATAGAAGTATCCCAATATTAACAGAAGGTATGTGAGTTTCAGTTCATTTTTTTCAGCAACCTAAGTTTTAAATGAAAGCCTGAAGAAGTAGTTCCTGAAGCTTTTGGGAATTTATGTATTTGAGAAGTTCAAAACTGAATAAAAATTTCCTTCAACTCATCAATGTTTTGTAGCTCTTAGTTTTTCCTCTGCAGAACATAAAGTTGTATTTGTTCTCTATACTGAAGCACTGGTAACTTATAATTGAAGCATTTATTTTCAAACGTCAGGACAACTGGATCAAAACCAACTCATTTTGCTAGGAGTTCACAGTTCAGTGAAAGATTTCCTTACAGTTGAATAATATAAATTGATTTTGCTTATGACTTAGTCCTGTCTTTCTCCTTTCTGGTGCACTGCATTTGATGTTCCCATTATTCATTTTTACTGATAGCGCTGAGGAACCCCAGGCAGTGATGGGGCGTCAGTTGTGCCGGGTACCACACCAGTTCCAGCAGAAATTGCAAATGCAGCTTTCTGCAAAGAGTATGTGATCAAAGAGGCAAGAAAGGTTAGGTGGGTACAGACCCAGGAGCACAGGGGACAGCGAGACATTTTTCATCAGCATGGTAAGCAGTGGCTTCGGGAACCTGCCGGCAGCCGTGTACATATGGAACTCTGTAGCCTTGGGGTGATTGTGTGTGAAGGTGATGGAGAATCAAAGCGTTTTATCCCTGCGAGTGGAGGGATCCGGAGAATCGCCCATCACGTCACTCTAGTGCTCCCTCCATGCTGATTTGATTTGAGTAAGAGCAGTTTGATTTAAATCAGCTCAGAAACGGGAGGAGCTCTTGGCAGTGGGGAAGCCTTTCCCGTTTGGAGGTGAGGGTGACACACAGCTCGCCTGTCCTGCAGTATGGTTTGTCCTGACATGTGCTCGCGCAGTAAGTTCTCACTAACTGCAGTGACACTTGCCCTGCATGACATAATTCAAAACACTTTTCCATAATGCATCCACTTGAGCTGAAAGCAGCCAGGCTGTTTTTTCTAATCTCAGCCCTCTCGATCCCTTACCCCCAACGGAGAGTTCTGCTTTGCCATGTTTCCAAGTGCTGCCTGAAGTAAAAAGATGAGACAGCAGCTAGCAATCCAAGGTTTTTCCCCCGTCACTGCTCAAGAGCATGCTAGAAGTCATTGGTCCTTCACAAGATAAATCCTGAAAGAGCTTCAGAAGTGAGCCCTCCCAAAGCAGACATTAAGATGCAGAAGTAACAATAGGTGGTGTTACTATATGACTTTGGTATAGTTTGAGCAACACAAGCAGCAGGCAGCTTTGGCTAGGCGTCCTGGTGAACTACCGACTGAGTCTTCAATACCTGAAATCCTCTGTTGGGGTTGTCTTTTGAGTACATCAGTGTCATAATTCCTGCTTTCTTGTATAGCTATTCAGAGAAGAGATTGTCTGGTGCTTTTTTGAAAGTTATATTCTTTGTCCCAGTCCTTTTTCAGAATGCTCTGAAGAATTGTGCCTTTTGCTCACTTAGCTGCATCCACTCTTGGCTTTTCTTGCTCAGCTTAGGCAGGTTTTGGAGGTAGGATATATTGTCTGTACACCTCAG
>NW_010123514.1:6505-28756 GCF_000699245.1 Pterocles gutturalis
TATTCTTTGGCAATTTAATAATACTGTATTCTTTAGTTTTCTGTTTCTCAGCAGTAGCTTACATCTTTCTTCATCTTTCAAACTCCATATGTTTATGTCTTGCCTTAATTTTCCTCTTTTGGAGAATTTGACATCTTCCACCCTTCCCCTTAGGCTGTCAGAACTCTTCCTTCATCTCACTGCACCTTTCCAGGTTAATTTTAGCTGCCTGCTTACGGGTGATCAGTCTGTTTTCATTCAGCTTTACACTAAGTAGGATCTTCTTTTTGTTTCTCTCCTGGGACCGTGTCATCCCTTGAACAGTCACCAAAAAAATCAAACACATTTTTCATGTTGGTAGTTAGCATTTTATTGTCTTATCTAATTCCAGATCAAACACATTTACATGGTGTCTCTTCACCTACAAAGAAATTACACTAGCATTCCCATTCTCTTGTGCTAAACTTATTAGGCAGGCATGTGTAACATCACCTGTGTCTTGCAGATTCTATTTTATATATATATATACACACACAAAAACAGTGCTTTGAGCTCTTCAACACACTCCTGCGTAACTTCCCAGTGACTTTCTGCTGACTATCTCTTAAGAGTTTCCAGTCTTGTTCCATCCAGCCTCTTTTCTAAATTAATCTTGCTGCTCTCATGATTCAGGCTGCGGGATGCCTGATTCCCAGGCTTGGAGGAGTGAAGGAAATTTGGAACTCATTAAAGACATTTTGGCAAGAAGCAGAGGTGGCCATTTTCAATAGCTCATCCAGCAGTAGGTTGAGAAGTCCTAATGCCTGGTTTGTCGCTGGTGTAGGTGGCACTATTTATTTTAAAGTAACCTCAGGAATAAAGACCGAAATAGAATGACCTGAGGCATGAGCCGTCCGCATGGCAGATCAGAGCAAAGCAGCCCTAATGAAATCGCCCTTCTTTCTCTCTGCACATAAGCAGCTCCTGGGAAAGAACTGGTGTGATTTTTTTTTTTTCCTTCCCCCTGCGCAAGTAGAAAAGGCATAGGAAAGTGATGTGATGGAACCTGTTAGGTTCAGGCCTCTCTGCAGAAAGAAAAGAGGATTCTTGGGACTGTATCCCATGGGGACCAGCCATAACACAATGCTTGAGGCGTTTTTCTGTTGACTGCACAAGGAATTGCACTTGCCAGTGCTGTTATATGAACGTGATCCCAGTGCCTGTCTGCAGCAGCTCTGTAAGCAAACTTACACCATGGTTTGCTTCCGATTAAAGTCTTATTTAGGAGTGAGTAATTTGTGCAGCAGAATGGTTTATTTATTTCTTTTAAATCACAGAGATAGGCAATTCACAGTGAGGTCTGCTGCCTCTGCAGTGCAAGTTGTTATCCCAAAAATGATCAGGGGTTGCTTCTCTCTGAATCCCAGCATCTGTGATGTTAATGTTACTGCATTTTGTAATTGGTGCTTGATAGTTTAAGTAGATAATCAGCTAAGACAGAAATGCAGCTTACCAGGAAACAATTCAGAATTTAGGATAATAAGGCTGATTAGACACTGTGTTACACCAGTCTCTCGCTAAGATAATTCTACTGAGTTGGAGTTGTACAAATCGTGCTGGAAGGTGCGCAGTGGTCACAGGCCCCCTTCACGGATGCGTTCTAACTGCCTGTCTTTGAGCAGACACCGTCTGAATGGTGGTAAGCGCCTGCTAGTGAGAAAGGTTAAAGGCTCCTCAAGTCGGGGAGTCTGGACATTGCTTCCCCGAGATCTCTGCAACTTCTTTAATAAAGATGTCTGAAAACTGGCTGATAACGTCCTATAGCAGTCATCATTTCAGACACTTTTCTGTTATCTAAGCTTAATATTTTAGATTAAAAAGTGAAAGGAGAAGCATTTTGTCCAGCATTACATAAACCTGGTGGCTCTTAGCACTTAGGAAGCACTTTTACTAAGTAGACTGACCTGTCAGTGTCTGATGGTGTGCTGGGACTTGCGTAGCCTGGCTCCTTCGGATCAGTTTGTTGGATTCCTCTGTACTTCTTAGGCATGTGAAATCCATGCACTTTTTAAAGCAATCCAGTGTAATGAATGCTTTTTGAAACAACGTCACCAAATTTCTTCTTTATCTGTTTTCTGTATATTGAGTTATTATTTTATCTCTTTTCAACAGACTTGCTTTTCCATAATAGTATTCTATTTTCTGTACAGTGAGGGTCATTGTACTGTGTCTCCTCTTTTGTCCAAACACAGGAGGTTTCACTTTTTGCTTTCTTTGAACTTTATACTTTGTAGTTGTTAAGATGAGATTTTTTTTTAAATATTTTTTTTGTAGAAGTATGACAAAGGTCCTGAAAACTGTTGTCCAAGAGGAACTAGCTCCCATTTGAATTTTTGCTTTGATGCCAAAGTAACTCCTGGGAATTTTCTGTTCAGTTTTGTCACTGAGAACGTGGCTGAACTGATTTGAGTAGTATCTAGTAAAACTGGCATCATCCTTAACCCATGGAGAAAGACCCTTCGCATCCTTGGCTTACTTCCTAATAACAACACAATACCATTTCCATCAAGGTTCGAAGATCCTAAAAAATTTCCTAATAAATATCTAATTGCAGCTGTGCCAGTGGATCAACACGGCTGTGGGTCAGGAAGGCTGAGGTATTGATTTCTGTCTGGTTTGGGGGTACCAACTGTACATCTGCCTGCCCTCCTATCAAGCTGTTACTGCTGCCTGGGCTGTACATTAAATTTCTAATAGATGGGTTTTTCCTTTCCCCCCACATCTTTCTGTAATGTTTGTTTTGTTTGTTTATGCATGTATTTATTCATTTCTCATGCATCCAGCAGGATGAATCTCTCTGAAGAACAGCTGAAGGCAGCCTGTAATTCAGCCCTCTCCTCGCACAGCGCTTTTCCGAGGAGAAGTGGAAAATCCCACTCTGACAGTCACAGCCCAGCTGCACATCTTAAACCCTACTGCAGCTTTGAACAGCTCAGTTGTACAATTGAAATAATGAAGTAGAGCTCAAATGGTTTTATTGCAGCCAAACAAATAGAAACACATTGAGCACGGCCCTGCCACTGTTAACTGATGTAAAACTCTGGGAAATGTCATATTTCACGGTGCAGTTAAAACCCTCACAGCCCTATCTGAGCATGGCTGTCACATTTATATTGTAAATGTGTTTTATGATGGTTGTGGTTTTTATTGATGACCCTTACTACCCATATAAAATGTGTTTTCTTCTGGTGACTGTATTATCAAACTGACATCGCCCCCCTTTCCCCCCTCCAAAGCAGCTTTTCACAGTAAATTGATTCATGCATTTTGCCTGTTTAGGTTTGGGTTTTTTTTAAATCACTAGGAGGTTAAAACTATAAGATGAAATTATAACATTTCTTATAGCTCCCCATAGTCAAACCCTTATTTTTTCCAGTGTGTACAACTTTTCAAGCAGTGGGGAAAAAAAAAAAAAAAAGGACATAAAGAGGAAAACTTGGACAAGGAGTAGCCGTGATTGAGGTCATCTGTCATGGTAGGCTGTGATTTCAAAGCCAGGCTGATCACTGGAGGTTTCTGAGGTCCTCACCTGCAGGGAATTCTCCAGGCATGGTGGGTGCTGGTGGAGAGACCTCTGTTCTCCCCCATGGCTTGTCCTCCCCCATGGGCTGTGCAGTCCATAAATAGGAACATGTTCTCCCTTGCTGACTTTAGTGCAAGTTTGGCGTGGGTTCTCTTGGAAAGCTGCAGATGAAAAACAGAGGTTGGAAGTAGAATGATAAGTGTTCTCACTTGTTTTGCCCAAGGAAAAGCAAGTTGTTTACTGACCTTTTCTTGCTTTAATGATCTCTGTGTTCCACCTCTCATTCTGGGAAGCTGTGCTTATCTGCTGGTACTAGTGAGCATTATCCTGGACACTTGGATAACACAGAATTGTTTATTTACCACCTGAGCAGCTGTAGAGCTCTAGTGCAGCCTTCGGGGATGAGAGGAGTACATGATAGACACTAATTGGGAGGTTCAGACAACAGAGTAGTACCTGCCTTGAATTGTAACCTTGTGCTGCGCTCTGCACAAGATCTGTAAGATCAAGGCATAAAACCTTACCAAGAGCTAGGATAGAGCATCAGAGACTGCAAAAATTCTGTTAGCAGTCCTTGGCATGCCTCACTGAATGGGCAGTGACAGGGATAGACATGCCTCAACTGCATCTGTCTGAATAAAGAAAAGTTTTGATGTGCTGTTAGGGAATTAAGAAGAAATGCCACCTGTATATCACAAGGTGCATCCTTGTTGTAGGGACTGAGGACTAGTGCGGTGATGTTTGTGGTGCTGCCTGGCAGACTTTTTTAATAATGTAGGCATGGCAGGTTTTCTGACCCAGGTATCTGAAATGCAGGTGTCACGTTCCGTGGAAGTCCCAAGATTAGAAGCTCACGTGTTCCTGTACAACAAAAAGCCCTTCATTGCTCTGTGTTTCTCATCGTGGTATGAGATGTTGACCTAAAGCCTGGCTCGTGGTTCTCCTTGTGCATAAATGGCAGCAGAGTAGCTGTTGTTGCTGCTGCACGAGTAACAAAGGCTTCTATTACTGTCTGTCATGTCATACTTAACCATTTTCAAGACCATGGCCCTCCTGGTGCGAGTGACTTCGAATCATGATTGACATTAATAGCTATTTTTAGGAGTCAAGAACAAGGCTTTATTTCTGACAAGGGGAGCATGTTTGATTGATACTGAACTCATTACAGTCATTTACTTGAGTTCAGGAGTCCTGACGCGGTGACATTTATGACAGCTTTGTTTCAGCATGCACACGTACAGCTGCATTCTGGCTGCCTTGGGCTCGCTCCCGTGCTTTGGATTTAAAGCTGTGGGATCAGAGAAGGAAGGAGAAGGGAAGAGACACCTGTGGAGAAAGTGAACACTCTTTAGACAGTTGTCCCTTTACAGAGTCAGGGATCATAAATGAAACGTAACTCTTATGCATTGACTTCAGCCAATTTTTTAGTCTGTGTAGATGTATATAGAATCATGGAACAGTTTGGGTTGGAAAGGACCTTAAAGATCATCCAGTGCCACCCCCTGCCATGGGCAGGGACACCTCCCACTAGCCCAGGTTGCCCAAAGCCTCATCCAGCCTGGCCTTGAACCCCTCCAGGGATGGGGCATCCACAGCTTCTCTGGGCAACCTGGGCCACTGCCTCACCACCTGCGGTGGGTGCATCTCCCCTCTTTCAGCTTAAAACCATTACTCCTTGTCCTGTCACTACATTCCCTCCCTTTCAGCACTGGAAGGTGCTGGAAGCTCTCCCCAGAACCTTCTCTTCTCCAGGCAGAACACCCCCAACTCTCTCGGCCTGTCCTTGGATGGGAGCCCTTGTCCTCGGGGCTGCTCTGCATCCATTCTCCTCCCAGCCTCTATTTGTGCTTGGGACAACACTTTCCATAAGTTGGCGTGCTGAAGGAAACATAACGGGGAAATTCCATGCTGGTTTCCTTTAATTGCTTTAAAACTCAACAGAGGAATTCGAGAATCGATTACACAGGCATGACTGCAAGCCAGCACAGCTCTTCTGGACACAGCGGAATTTCTTTTCCTTTTGCTGATCGTGTCATGAGGAATCTGAAGCAGCAATCTGAACAAACTGGAGCTTAGGCAATGTTTTATCAGCAAAATAGTTATGGATTTGTGGTTAACAGTGTATTGACCGTGTATTTTACCAGTTGGCGGTTTTATCCTTTAATCTGCTTGTAAACCCTTTTCACTGGCTTGCAAGATAGGCTTTCTCAAAGTATGCACACTGCAGAGGGGATTGCGTGTGATATCATACTGAGGTGAGCATCTCTTGTGGTTAATATGATGCTATTTCTTCATAGTAACACTATGGAAACGGTTTGATAAATAATGTAATTATTGATTTAGATAAAAAGAAAGGGCAAGAACAGGGTCAAGAGCAGGTCAAGTTGGACTGAGCTAGGTGCCATAGTAGTTGGTTTGAAAATATGTTAAAAAGTTGGAGTGAACCCAACAAAATCTGTATCGAGGCAAGGACATGTACTCAGTGGTATTGCTTTCAGAAGCAATTCCTGATTTCTGCTAGAATTAAGACTAAGTACACCAAAATAACAGTGATAAAGATTCTTCAGGGTACCCTGTTTTTTCTGTGTGTAGAAACTCATCAAGATTCTTTCAAACTAATTTCCGCTGGAAGTTTTGTGTGCCCTTTGCAAGCGAATTTGCCCCTGTCTTTTAATTTCAAGAACGAGCAATTGTTTTAAGTTTCAGCTCTCAGATTATGGAACATGCCTGGAAATTTACAGTATTTGGTACAACAGCACAGCAGGATTTTGTGTCCAGTTGTCAGGAATTTGCCCACCTGAGGAATGTGTGCCAGAGGGCAGGTCTGGCTCTGGCACCATTTCCCCAGTGAGCCCTGCAGAGGGTCTGCTCAGCCAGAGACGGGCTTCTCCTTCCTGCCGGTGAGTTTGTAGGTTGCCTTGAGCATTAAGCCATTCAAAATGTGTTCACACATTGTGATAGCAGCGAGTTCCTGCCCTTCCAGGCTGGCTGATAATTAAGTCACTGTGTAGAAATGGATAGAGGACAAATGAAGTGCTGCTGAAAAGCTGCCTTGTGACAAGCAATGTAGGGGAATAAAACATTCCCAGGGCTTTCCTTTGTGCTTTGTTATGGGAAATGGGTGAGAAGTGGTTTCTTTGTTCAGCCAAGATTTTTGTTATAGAATCATAGAATAATAGAATCATTAAGGTTGGAAAAGACCTCAAGGACCATCAACTCCAACCATCAACCCAGCACCACCTAACTCACTAACCATGTCCCCAAGCCCCACATCTACACGTTTCTTGACCCCCTCCAGGGATGGTGACTCCACCACTGCCCTGGGCAGCCTGTTCCAATGCCTGAGCACTGTAAGAGGCGGCTAGGTCACCGAGGTTGGCTTATAATGGAAACGGGAGGGGAATATCACTGGATCCTCATTGCCAGCCCAGAGCAGGAGTGAGCGAACAGGAGCTCATTCACAGCCGAGAAACGTGAAATGGCACGGAACTCAAGCTCTCTGTTTCATGAGAAAACCTAGGTAGAGGACTTTTTGTTCTCGCTGTGAAGAGGTATTGTACCTGATTGTATGTGCAGTCATAGATATCTCAGGTCTCAAAGCTGTGTTGGTGTCATTTGCAGTGCCCTTTCCTTGCAATCCGTGCCAGCTCCACAGTACTCGCATCCCTTTATTACACTGAAAGGTAATGACTGAGACGTCTGTGTTTCTTTCCATCTCTTCCTTCTAACGGGTTAAACCCTTTCTGTCTTTGTAAGAAATGAACCAATACAAATGGCTGAAACTCCTTGAAATGTATGCCATGGGGTTTTTTTCAGTTAAAGGGTTTTTTTGATGACAACACTTAAGGTCTGTTATGTAGTTAACAATCCTAACCTTCCCCTAAGGTAGGTAAGGAACATTCTCCCCATTTACACGTAGTTGAACTGCAGCAAAAAGATAAAGCTGCTTGTCAAAAGCAAGGCAGCATCGTTGCCAGAGAGGAGGCTGGGACTCAAAAGTTCCTGATGCCCACTGGAGCATCCTTTGCATGAGCGTCCTGACATAACAGGGACGTGTGATTTGCAGATAGCCACACAAGTGAAGAAGAATGCTGCTTGCTGTACATCTTGGCTGTTTCCTTACACCCATCATATGCGTTCATTTCACCAGCACAGTTTACTAATATTTCTGTTAGCCCATTGTGTATTTTTGTAGTTTTTCTGAGCTCTGTGTCACTGACACACTGAGAATGTCATAAATTGCCACCAAAGGGTAAGAGTCAGCTTCAATAAATCCCTTCTTGGGGCCTTTTCTTCGCTGCGTACAGATCTCTGCACTGTGTGCCAAAGACTGGTTGATTGCTGGGTACAGTAAATCAAACCTGTGATGGAATGGGTAAGGAAATTCTTCAAAGGGTTGAAATAGTGATTTGTTTTCTGTGGTAGGGCTCCTCTCAGATATGTTTGTTTACCCCTTTTCAGGTTGTCCCCATTGATCACTGTTCAATGCTTTGTTTTCTTTTCTCTTTCACTATTTAAATGTTACTTTGTTTTCTGCAAACCAGGCAAAATAATTAGTATGTAAAAAGCAGTGTGGAGTATTACCTCTCTCTGTTCAGAAAAATGCGGAAACAAATGCAAACAACCAAGTGTAGAAAATGTAAAAAGGAAAAATGCTGTGCATGTGAGCACATAAATACATGTACAGGTACCAGTAAAGTCACATACCCATGCACACTTTTCCTCCGTCGCTCCACACTAAAAGTGAAAAAAATCCATACTTCAGTGTGACTCTTGTGACATCTGCTGCCCACAGACACTGCATTCAGCGGATTGTACAGTGACATTCTGGTCTCAGACACAGACACCTAAGTTTTACTGAGCTGAGCAGTCTCTGGAGTGGGCGATAGGCGAATTTAAAGCACAGGCTGTGCTTTCATTAGAGCATCCCTTTGAAACTGCAGGAGGAAGTTTACAGGCTGGCATAATGTCCTTTCTCAGTGAAAAATTAACAGTTGGTCATGATCTTCCTGAAAGTACCTGAGGGTTTTTCAGCCTGGTGCCTGATTTTTGCACCTCCCCTAAAGACACCACTTCCAGCCCTGGATATCACCCTCATTTGTCCGCTGGTCCTGACTCTGAGGTGAGACTGCCACCTATTGAATCCCCAACATTAGCTCCTGCAAAACTCAGCTTCCCATCCAAATGCTGGTCAGTTCCAGCCCTACTTTATCTATGAGACCTGATGACAGTGGAGCCCTCTCTGGCATGCCCGCAGGCTAAGTCACCTTGCAAGCAGCCATCAAAGTGCCAGAAAGCAGCAGCTGAGCGGGAGCTCGTACCTGGCTGCATTGATTCCTTTGGCACTGGAAGAAGCCGTTACAGATGCATTGGTTGTCAGATGCATTTTTCCAAGGCTTGTCAGCTTGAGTAGGATGCAGCTGTCTTCCGTCAAAGAGAATTTCAGGCACTTGAGGATAATAGAAAGAAAGAGACAAGAATAACTTTCAGAAAACACCAAATTGGAACATGATTAAGAAGAAGAAAAACTTCCATTCAGCTCATTGATTTCCCTCAATGGTTTCTCTCTGCTTTCATTTATATGCAGGAGTACTATCTGGTGTAAGAAGATTCATACCCTGCACAGTAGTCGCAGAAATTTTTAAAAGCACTGGCAGCATGCAATTTTCAAATGTCTCCTCCCTAGACACCACTTCATCTTAATGGTTTGATGATGTGGAAATCCCACGAGCGCAACGCTTGTCATTTGTTCTTTTCCATTTCAAGCTGTGTTTTGTGATTAAGAACCTGCTTCAAGGGCCATGGAGATCATCTGTTGAATGCGATGGACTTTAAATAGGGCTTTCTCATGGCTCTTTCCTGGACACCAGTGCAGCGGAGCTCTAGCAGTTTACCTAAGCAAGGTCCATGGCTTGACTTCCCAGTCTAAGGGAGTTCTGATTTCCCTGAGCACATTGGGAAAAAAACTGGGAAGCGTAGTTGAGCATTTACAAAAATAAATTTCCCCACTCTGTGTGTGAAGTATTAGCCAGGAAAAAGAATGAACTAATTAATGTATGTGCTTTATTCCTCCTGAAGCAAGCGTGAATATGGATCATGATTTGTTTGTGCTGGACAAAGAATTTACATAACTTTAACAGGGATTTCTCTTAGTTGGTGACACAGAACAAAATGCCAATGTATTTATCATTTCAAACCCATTAACGTTGTCAGCTTTGCAAATGGTTGATAAAATGCTCTGATTCAGACTTGTGCTTTTCATCCTTTATGACAACCTCTGCTTTGTGTATGAGGCACATTCTCGCCAGTTTCTCATCAGGGTTAAGTCATTGGCCAGTCAAATCAGAGGCTATGGTATCTTGTGGAGTGGAGTTAGATCAGTGAGAGTCTAGCTCTGAATAATTTGAATCTTAATGTAGGGGAAGTTGAGCTCTCTCCTTTGCAGTTGCCTCTGGTTTGAATAAAGAAAAACCTGAATTTGTTGGTCAGGTAGGGTTTCAGACCTCTTTACTCTCATGAATGTGTCGCAGGACTGGGTTCCACCTCTGCATTTGTTACTGAAAAGTCACGGGCAGCTCGGTTGTTAAAGTAACACCTTCCTTATTTATGGGTGAATCCTGCCATCCTAATAGCAGGAAGAGTCTTATCCATATGAGGACCTCAGGGTTTGAATTTGGAGTGTTCAGAGATTATGTTTCCCAGTAGTTTCTGCTTCTCAGTGGTAACAGTTCAAGCGATATTACTGTTCAGTAGTGTCGAGAGGCTTTGAGCTGTACCAGAGACTGATGTATCACAGCTGCTGGATAAATCCATAGTGTGGGAAAGCCCCAATCCTGCAAAGACCACAGTGTAAACAGGCAAAACGGTGCGCAGCAGAAAGGAAATGGTCTATCTCCTTTTCAGATGGGGTATCACTATTCAGGTGGGATAACAGAGCAGTAACGCTGTTTTCAAAACTGGGGAAAGATAAAGCATTTTGTCAAATGTCAAAAGGCAAATCTCTGTCAGAGCTGGAAGTAAGCCTGGGTTTCTTGAGTCCCAGTACACCACTGTGATGAAAAGACAATCCTCCTCCTTTGTGATTTCTAAAGAAAATTCAAGCATACATCCCATAGGCTGGAAACGAAGAGGCATTCTTCTGGTAGATGAGAAAAAGCCGTGTGTCGAGCGGCTAACGGAAAAAAAGCAAACAGAGATTATAAAAATTAATTAGCTTTTCTTTTTTCCCCTCGTAGTGATTTATAGAGTTCTTAGCAATGCCACTGAAAATGTAAGAGCTGTTTCTGTTTTCACACAGAGCACTACCTCATACTTGGAATATCTCTGTTTAGCACTCAGTGCTAGCCCGGATGCTTGGGTAAGTAGAAACAAGCCAGGTGAAGTGTGTGTTTGGGTGCCTGGTGACAAAGTTATGTATGTGACCTGGGTTTGGTGCTGACGCTCACAGATCACTTCTCTGCATTCCTCTGCTGGCAGGGGCTGTTCCCTAGCTCAGGAGTGAATGTTTTCAGGAAAGTCCCTCCCTGAAATATGCCATAAACTCAAATGCTGATTTTTAGATTAAGCCCATGCCCAGATATTTTTCCATGCAGAGGCAGGGACTCCACAAGGGGGCTTTAAAAAGCACAGTTAAACCCATATCTTCCCTTAAAAAAACAACAAAAAAAAATTCCTTTGTGTTTTTCAAAAAGCCTCTGTGCTGATAAAACGCGGCTCATCTGTTCCTGGCCATCCCCTGGGTACAGCTCAGATGATGCACGTGCAGAAGCAGCAGTAGGACCATGACAAGCCCTGTCCTGGGTTACATGGCATCCAGAGGTGGAGAATTTGGTAGGATGTCTCCTGACGGGCACAGGGGCAGACGGGCAGAGCAGCAGTGCTGCTCGTGCTCTGCTGGGAAGATTTCCTGGTGATAAAAGCAAAATGCCAGCTTTGATTGTGGTAGAGTTTTCCACATGGAAAAATGAGTTGTCGAGCAATTCTTGTTGGTGCTCTGTGGACTTTTTGTAGGTGGATCATGTGCCCATGCGTTGAGGAAGGAACAGACGTGGCCTTTCACACCACGTCAGGAGAGGTCAGTTGCTTTTTTTTGAGGGAACGTGACCAGACACCACCAGGGGATAAGTAGTAATCAGCTGGCAAGAGGTACTTAGAGTAGAGGCATATTTGGAGATGAAGTTTGGACTGTTGCAGTGATGGCCTTTAGCCTCGTTGCGTTGATGGGGCAGACTTGGCAGCACACAGGAATGGGAACACCTGTCTGCTGGCTTCCCCAGTGCTGGCTTGAACACTCTTCCGTTTGAGATGCTGGACATCTGCTGCTGGATGTTGTTCTTTTGAGCACTTGCATGCATTTTGAAATAGTTGCTTATGAGATAAATGCAAAATTCAGCTGGGGCAGGCTGTCAGGAAGCAAACGCCGAAGGTGAACACCTTTGCTTCTGGAATGATCTGGGAGCTGATGTAGAAGAAGCTGCAGAACAGTAGGGAAATGGGTCTCAGCTGTGCTGCGTGCTGGGCTTGTGCAGAATCTGAAAACAAGATGCAAAAAGCACCTGCATTTAATCAGGCTGGGGAGAGCTGACTCTGAGCTCTATCAGGACTCCTGAGCCACTGCTGGTGCTAACACCACCCGGGGAGAAACTGGGAGTTGTTATGTCACTAGCAAGATATAAAGGTGTTATTAATTTGATGCTCTTTAGATTGTTCAATCTGGAAATTCAGATTTAGTCAAACTCACTGTTCAAATTCCTAAATTAAACATGAATTGCTTGGGAGATGTTCCAGAACTGCTATTCGTTGCATCAACCCCACTGTGGCTCTTACTGGTTGTAGAAACAACCATTTTGCAACAAGCTAATTTGGCCCTTGCTGCAGGAGTCAGGATTAGCTGCTGTGAGACGTTCTGAGCCCATTTGCTGTAAGAACCTGTGATTTTTAATAACACCGTCAAAGTCGTTTTGATGGAGGCTGTGCGGGAGTGGAATAAAAACCACCAAAAGGAAGGGTAATTCCCATTCTCATGATGGCTTTCATTTGGTCTCGGTATCTTACTGGTTGTCTGCCTAATGACCGTCACCTCCTCCATCCTCCCAAGGGTGTTCACGTTTGTCTGCTTTTATAAGAAATGAGTCATCTAGGTTGGGCATCTTCATTGCATAAAAGCATCTACAGAGATCTCAGTGTAACCACGAGGGCTTTGTTTTGGAGCAAGGGCTTTGCATGAGCCCATTGTCATTGCACAAATGCAGAGGTTATCAGAACAACTTTCTGGACAGCATGGTTTCTGACCTCTTGTAAAGCCAGAACAACTGAAACAGATTTATTTTGTACTTTTCTAAAGCTAATGGAAAACATAATTTAGTCCTTAATGAAGAATATAGAAAATGAAATGGTCATTAAGTGCGGTCTCTGAAAATAGCAAGTGACACGGTGCAAAGTCCAGAAGGGCTTCCAGGAACAGATGCTGCTCCTCCTCCCCTCCCAGGGTCACAAACCATGCAAAACCCCTTGCTCCATAAATAGACTCAAGAAATACCACCAGTACTTAGATTTTTATTGCATTTTTGACTAGCTATTTCCTTTTTTTTTAATCTTCTTTATTAGATAGTATTCAACAGATTATCTTTCAACTTTTCTTAATAAGAGCAGCCTGGGTATAGTTCACTTGTTCTGTTCTTGGAGTTACTGGAAGGAACGCAGATACGGTTGGGTTGTGTTGGTGTGGGATGGATTTTCAGTATGTTCCTAGAGCTTGGCCTGACCCCTGTACTCTTTACGCTGAAAACACCAAGCCTCTTGTCTCCCACATGTATTCAGAGACCATCGATGGGACAAAAAACGTGTATTCTGGGCTGTGCAAAAGAGGTCCCTCCAACGCTCCAGAGAGGTACCTGGGGTGCTGTGTTGGAGCAGTCAGAGCGTTTGGGTACAGATAGGACTTGTGGCCTTGTTGGATCTATTGCAGCAGGATGCGACTGAGGATATTTTATACCTTTGTCGTTCTGGTTTTATGAGCAAAGAGTCTGCAGTTAACATTGCTTCGTCACGAACGTGTCACAGCTAAAATGTGTTCCTCCTGGTGCTGCAGAAAGCTGTGTCCCGACAAAGGGTGAAGCCATGTGTAGGAAAAGCAAAGCGACTGAGGCCAGAGCAAGGCTGGTTTTTTCCTGAAGGGCAGTGAAACCTGAAAACCAGAGAAAGCTGTTTTGTGTTAGTATTTCTTGCTTGAACATGAGCCTGGTAAAGGACAGTGTGGGTGTGCTGTGGAGTGGACATACAGAACAGGTAATTTAATTTTGTTGCTGTTGGAACCTGCTGGGCATTTTTCCAAAACAAGAGTAGGGGGTAACTGGCGTGTTTCGTTACAGCTGCCCAGATGACTAGGAGGAGATGAAGCCCTTAATTAGAAGATGGAGCATCCTGAGCCAGGGTTACAGCTTGTGGCTAGAGCCACAGCCAGTCCTAGGAAAACCTGGGGGGGTCTCAGGTAGATCACCTGTATGGACCTGGTAAAGACTTTCTGTCTTGCCTACTTAAATATTCATTTTTATTGAAATTATACATATATATATATATGTTTTAAGAGGATTAATATTTTCCAGGAACTGGAATAATTCCCTAAATCTCGTCTCTTAACCACATGGCATTGAAACAAATGGACAGCCAGATCTCCTCTGTGTTTGCATATCAGCAACATAATTTTTGATAGGTGCTGCCCTGTGTGAACAGGACCTTTAAACACCAGAGTTAAACCGCCTGTCTCCTTTTTGACTTTTCCCTTCAAATCTGCAAGGCTGGTTGCTGTCAGCGGTTGTGGATGATTAACATTCGTGCTGGTTTTGCTTGCCATCAGACTGTCAAGCTAGGAGACGACATGAAATACTCATGTAAAAGTGTCAGACAAAAGATTTTTTTGTATTTTTATTCTTTGTTGTAAAACAGGTAAAAAGCTGAATGGAGTGAACATCACGAGGACCAAGAAGGGTTGTCTTTTGAAAGCATTTCATTAAGCCAGCCTGTATGAATGACTGTATTTCTGTTTTACTCAGAACATTTGGAATAATGATCTTTCATCTGAATGTTTCTAGTTTTAGGGAGCTCCTTCCACTCCATTTGGCTCTAGTGGGAGTTGAGAGGGCTCAACTTATTACAGGAAGAGAGCCCTAAAATTATTCCGTTATGGACAAGACTTACATGATTAAATTTGGGATCTGTCTGTAGATGGTGTTTTATTCAGTAAAATATGCTGGAATAGTAGCCAGAGCAGAGAGATAAAATTTATTGTACTGGTTCATATCCATATGTTGAAGATTGGCATGGAAAGCTGTGTTGTGCTGGTGTCAGATGGTCTGCTGGCAAAATGGATGGGATGAGCGTTCCCTGGCATCATGCTTGGGTACTGCAGGCAGTGCCTGGCTGTGAAGAACAGCCGTGCTGTCCCAGCCCTGGGAAGTTGTAGGATGTGGGTAATTTTGTTTTTCAGGTACGTGAAGACCTGTGATAATTGATGCTAAATGATCAGTTAGCTCCTGCCTCCATCCTGGAAATCTCAAAGCACCTTGCCGTGTTGGTAGAGCAGTGCTGCTGGGCTGTCCTGGGTGAGAACTCATGTGGCCTGATGCTCTGGCTGGGCTGCTTTTCCTTCATGCTGGACCAGAAAACCCTCTCTGTGGTAGCTGCACAGTACCACTGTTTCCAATATTATATTGCCATAACAGAAAACACTACTGAATTGCTAGAAAACCGCCAAATTAAATGTTCCAAATAACCACGGTGCCATTTGTCTGACAGATAATGTTTGATTTTCTGAAGAACCATCCAGTATGCAGAATGAGGCGAGAGAAAATGCGCTGCATGGTTATTAATTCTTGAATGCTTGAAACTACTTAGCAATGAGCATGTAGATCAAAGCTTTGCTTGAGAAGATTGAGCTTTCGAGACAGGAGATACTGGGAGCAGTCTGGAGCAATATCATAAAATCCTTTAGGATAAAAAAATGCTTATTACATTTCCATTAGTTTTAAAATGTCCTTTGTGTTCAGTTTAGACATCTTCATGGCTCTTGAATTGTAGGTTAAGTGTAACCTGTTAAGCACTTGATCCATTTTCCCAAATTTGTGGGCACTAGCTTTCCAGTTTTAATAAATATACTTGGAATTTTGGTAACCATTGTCTAAGCAGAAAGCAAAGATATTTGTCAATTTCTGGTTGTTACCTTAGATTATGAAAGATAGATGGGTTGCAGTAATCCTTTCTTCATGGAAACCGTACCCAAAAGAGGTATTTCAGGTCAGATTTTCATGACCTCATTTGCTATAACTTGTAAAATGCAAAAAGGAGGGATAATCCTGTATTCCTTGTTGTGATGTGCATTTAGTGGTCTGGTTCATATTTGCAGTCCAAGCCTACCATAAGCAGATTTGCCATTGATTTCACTGGAAGCAAAAATAGTATTTTATACCCCAGAACTATGCAAAGCCAAGACCTGACCCTCCTGAAGTCAGTGACAATCATACCAGAGACTTTGGAAGGGACAAAATTTGGCCTAAGGCTCTTCTAGATATCCATGTAAGCTTTGGAGAGTGTATTGCAGCACTCCTTCAGTTCAATGACACGAAAAAGAAAATAAAGCATTAAGGGTCATTTTCCTCTCCCCGTGGCTGTTCAGCATTAACGTACTCAGCAGTTTGATGGAAGCAAATCTTCCAGGATGGTGTGCTAGTGTACGTTGCAATTTGGTGTTACTGAAGAGGGTCAATTAATCAAAATACTGATTCTTTCACTGCAAAAGCATCATGTTTCATTAGAATTAAAAGCATTTCTCTTTGTGTAATTTTCAGTTATTGAAGAGCCTGAATTTCCTCTCATGAAGCTGTAACTCGGTTGATGCAAATTAGTCCCTACAAATCCTGTGTCAGTAAGAACAGAGACTGATCCAACGCATTCTGTGTATTTCCTTGATGTGCGAAGTGTGTTTATTTCTATAATTAGCGCAAGCACGAAAAGCAGCACAGATTAGGACAGTAAACAGTCCTGTTTATAGAGCTCTGACTCGCTGGGAGGGGCATGCTGAGCACTGGATTAGTTAAATACACAAGCCAAGGAGCAGATTGTCAGAAGAGAAAAGTAGGTTTTAGGAGATGCTAATGCTACTTATGTTAATAACCCTCCATGGGATACAAGAACCTATATAAATGGCTCTTTTACCATTGCTGCTTTTGCCTTCTGGTACTAACTGGCAAAGCTTCCATTAATGAACAGGTCACCGAAGGTTAAACTCTCAGTGGTGTGCTTTTTTTTCTTTTTAGATAAAAACCAGGTTTTTAGTTTCCTTCTCTTTCCCCCCCTGTTTTTATCTCCTTCCGTCATTGCTAGTACCACTTAAACACTTTTGGGTCTGCTTGGTTTGTCTTTAATGGGTATGAGCAATATGGGGGTGGGTTCCCAGCATGTACAAAAATCAATGTGTCTCCGTTGGCTCCAGTAGACATACATTGATTTTGACCAAACAAAGACTGGCGTTTTATTTTTACAATGTCTTTGCTTCCAAAGAGATGCCTGAACCTTCACTTTTTTTTTTTTTTTTAAGTCTTACAAAAATGCATTTAACATTGCTAGCTATCAAACGGCAGTTTCAAAACAGTGGGAGTAAATAACAATTAACAGAAAGTATAATATGCCATAACAGAAACGTAACTCTGTCTTCTATGGCTAATTAGCAGTTGGAAGTCAGATTTTTACATTTAATTTGGGTGTGAATAGAGCAAGTCTTTGTAATTGAAGGTTGTCAAAAGAGGGGATTTTTAACACCTAGCTTTTAATTTATCAGGCAAGTCAGTCGTTAACTGGCTTGTGGCTGCGCAGTTTCGGGTGCACCTGAGTCCGGGGGTGCCCAGCACCCTGCCCAGGGTTCTGACTGCTGTTGTGCTGGAGGCTGCGGTCTCGGCAGTGCAGGGCTGCCAGGTATGGAGAATATACCACAGCCTACAGCAATTTGGGCACTGGGTGTCCATCACATCCCGCTGAACGTGCCTGAAGCACCTTGGGGAAGGCTGAGTGATTTTTACCTCCTCAAAATGTGCTCCAGCGATGCGTTAATCCCTGTCCTGTGTAGATTCGTTGGTCCTGCAGTACAGAACCCTCTTATGAAGAGGTGAATGTGTGAAATTACAAATGAAGGGGTTTGTACATGGCAGGTTGGGTTGCATCTGGAGGCACAGCGTGTGTCGCAGCAGAAAGCATCCCCCACATAACAGTTGTGAAAAATCTTCCCTTATAAACACCTGTAAAATATACATATATGTATTTAGGTATACACATCCACACAGGTGAACATATGTCGGTATTTCCTGGACTGTCCCGGGGACACGCAGGGGCTCAGCAGGTGGAGAGCACTGGCACGTAACAAATGACCCCGTTAGTTTTCCCGTTAGTCCACACAGTGCCGGCCCTGCTGGTTATTTCTGGAATGTGTCACGGCAGAGCCCTGATCAGCAGACTAGCTTTGTTGCTAAGGAATAGCGGCAACCACAAAACCAAGCTGATTTCTAAGCTTTTCCCAAACAATGTCTGGAGGGATTTCCCCCTGGACTTACAGTACATTGATGTTTCCATCTCTGATCAGAATTGCAGTGCGTTCATGTCTGGGTATCACAGCCTGGCTGGGGGAACATCTGGAAACACGGACTAATGTGTCTTCTCGGAGCGTTAGGGGTCTTGGCATTTCAGGAAAGCAATTTGACCCATGTCATATAATTCTTTACATCTTGTGAATGTAGCACTGGGGAATGGCTCTGGCTAGGCAGCCTTAGGTGTGTGGAGTTTCTGTTTTGCCTTTCCCCTTAGGAAAGGGGAGAGATGCTATCTTTCCTATGGGCTTGCTGAGTGAGCACCTGGTCACCAAAGAAGGAAACCAAAGTGATACAGCATCAGCATAGAGCTTTTCACAACATCTGCATCCAACAGTACGGGCAGAGGGATCTGAGCATCCTTTTAAAACTCGGCAGGTTGTACAGGGAGGACATGGTTGTTATCCTTGCTGGTGAATCGCAATATCCCTCAGGTTCCAGAAAGAGCCAGGCTGTGGTGTGTGCTCGTGGGGAATGATAAGGAAGTTGGACAACTGCGATATTCATACCTAGCGACATTAATACGAGTTATTACTGAACATTAGCTCCCCATTTGTCCTTCAGGGATGTGCTGCAAAATTCTTGTGCTTTCAATAAAGTATGAAGTCACTGAAGTTCCAATAAACGTTTCCTCCTTCAGGTGATAAATTTGCTGTAGCTAAACCAACATTCTTTTGTGCCACCCAAAATTATAAAAAATACCAGAATATCAAGCATGTCATTTTTATTTTTCTTGAGTATTTCTGTCAGAGTAAATCCATGAAGATGATTAAAAGCTGGCTTCCTCTCTCGACCCTTTCATTCATAAGGAAACAAACATGTCACTCTCAGCAAGCAGATGTCCACATCACAGCAATCATCATCACAGCTGGTTTAAAATGCTGTCTCGAAAAGGTAGCTAAGGACTGAAGGATGTGGAGTTTTACCTCCCTTGGTCTCTAGGTCAGGCCTGAAGGAATAGCAAAGGAGAGGAAAGAAACCTGCTTTGGTACTAGCGTGTTCTGTTGTGTGAGGTTTGAAATCCCGTGCTTGCTGGTGTTGAGGAATATCCCGTTGTTAAAACAGACATCTAAACAACAAGCTGCGGGCAATATTGCTGTGCAATTGTTACTTTAGCCTGGCAGAGGGACGCATTAAGGATTTAGTGCAAAGAGAGCGGGAGAAAGAATTCAGTTTATCCCCAGTCCTGGCACAAGCACTGCATCTCTCTGAAGGAGGGAATTTATCAGAGCAGGGGTTTGATCTGAGTGCCTTTGGCACGTGCTTTTGCATTTTTTGGGAGCTTTGTGCAAATTCTTTCAAAAAAATGTAGGTCAGACTTGTTGGACATGCCTGGGATCTAGCTGGATGTTTTCAAGATTCAAAGATTACATGAAAGTGCAACTCCTTAATCCTGGCTTTCCATCCTTTCTCTGGATAACAACAGTTCTTGTGCCATGACATGCCGTGGGCGTAGGGAGAGATGTCAGGAAAATGTTTGTCTTTCAGGAGGACAGCATCTCGCTTGCTCATATGGAAATGATAATGCTGGATTTTTTACATTGTTAATTTCCATGGCAACGAAAATAATCTCATAGAATTATTGCTTCAGGATCAAAGAGGGGGAGAACCTGGGCTGTGGAAGACAAAGTTCTTTATTTGAATATCTTAGCAGAAAAAGGAGTAACAAGGCAATTCTTGAGATCTGAGCGTATTTTCCTTTTACTTCTTGATCACCTGCAAAACCAAGCCTTAAATATTAAGCAAATAAAAACAAACATGTCCACCTCTCTTACTGTATTACCTTACCAGCATTGTTCATTGCTTCCAAGTGCTCAGCAGACAATGAAATATTGGCAGTTGAGGCAATAAGGCAGATTTGAAAGAAAACCCCTCTGTCTCTTAGCAGTGCCCTGGCATCACTTGGCTGGAGAGCGAGAGCCCGGCAGAGAAAGCAGCACTGTCCACGCTGGGACTCATCCCAGACTGCTCTGAGTGGGGACTCGAGTTGAAACAGTTGTTCTCATCAGGCTGGTTTTGGAGGGCTGCAAAAACACATGTGGACTTGCTGAAGGATTCTAGGTGGAGTCCACTGCAGTTTTCCCTAAGAGAAGATTGCTCCAAGCACCAAGCATCTCTGTGTCCTCTGCTTCTTTTCATCACGTGAAAGCTGTTTGTCTCCTGCATGCTTATTTACATATCCTAAAGTTACAGAGGAGATGTAGGTTTGTGGAAGGGGCTTGCCAGCTGCCATTTTTCCTAAAAGAAAAGCTGCAATTTAACATTAACCTAGCAATTAAGCAAAAATTTATGCTAACATGCTGCTTTCGTGCATAAAAATCCCTCTCAGCAACTCTGAAAATTCTCTGTGAGAATGGTAATAGAATAATTCCCAGCATCTTTGCTTTGGAAAAGCCATTTTCTGGCATGATTGATATTTCCTTTGTGTTAGCACGGGAGGCCATAGAAAGAGGAGTAATCTCTCTAATGGGTGTACTCCACACGGGTTCCTGGGGTCCATGATACATTTGTCAGGCTTTAATTAAAGTGCTGGAGTTGAATTTCCACAGTAATTAACTTTTATCTGCAGTTATACGATGTCTCTCATTTTTGACACTGACACTTTCCTGTTAGAGATAGGAGCAGCAATTGGCACAAAAAAAAAAAAAAAAAAGAACGTGGAAAGGAGGAATCGTTGAAGAAATGGCATTGTGTTTGCCATGAATTCTGAAAGGAGACTAAGCCACATTTTCTGTCAGAGTGGTTTTGTTGTTAGCTCCCTAGTGTGTTTTCTCTCCTGCATAAACACACGTCCCATTCCCTTGGCTACTCTCCCTTATGCAGTGGCCAAGAGTAAACAAGCCACTTTTGTTGGGCAGTCAGCGTGTACCCTGCATACAGGTTACAACAGGTCTCCTCATTATGTCCTGCAGAAATGTTTTGTTATCTTTTGGCAAACGTTGACTTTTTAAGCACAAACAATGTATGTGCTGGGGAGGCTATTCAAACATCATCCCTGGACTGAGAGTTCAGCTGTGGCTTCGATATTTCAGAGTAAACATCACAGGAGCCGACATCCCATTGTCAACGGTGGGTTTGGATTGCAGAAACGTCTGTCTCATTGAACGTACAAATTGCTTTTGTTAACAGGAGTTGGGTACTTGAGTCTGCTCTTTAGATACAGCTTTTGTGGGTGTCTTCCCTTGCACTTTTAATTCGTGTGGTTTTCCACTGTTATTTCACGTGCACTGTGAAGTACTGTTATGGAGGAGCACAAGTCACAAAATCACAGGTCGTTGGTGTTGTTCTTATTTGGCTTGGCCTTAGCAAAACAACCTTTCTATGGACAGAGGAACGCAGACCTGGAATGCAGTCCTCTTCTGTCCTGGCTGCTCTATCCATCACCCTTCCGCAGACCCTCTGAGCTCCATTTTAAACATTAAGGGGTTTTTATTCCACTGCTGCAGTCTGAGATGTGCTGCTTAGTGACTCTCTTCTGATTTCCAACCTGAACACATTCACAGCTGGCTCACACCATGTCCTCACCTGTGCCCACCAGCATGTTCCCATGCTCCAGGTGAGACAGGTGAAAGCATCCTTGCAGGGTGTTACAGTTCAGTTAGAGAGTCTGAGCAAAAATTAATGTCTTAGGTATCCCCATGTTATGTTGTTTCACTCTCAGAATAATCTCAGCGCCTTCCAGAGAGGAGCTGGCTGCTTGCTGGCTTTTTTTTTTCTCAGACCTGTTGGTGTAAACAAATCTTGGACTTTGCTTTCTGTAATTTACAGGGTTGTCTTGTTCCCCAAATGCTTGAAATGCATCCCTTGTTTCTAAACCACAGACCTGGACTTGCTGCTGTGGCTTTGGAACAGATGATGGGATGGTCCCTCTGAATGCAATACTGCCAAGAAAGAAGCAGCCAAGAATAGTATCGCTTCTGAAATAAGGCACTAGAGATAATTAAGTAGAACAGTGCAGTAAATCAGTGTGGCACTTAAGGGCACAACAAAGACCATGAGAAAGAAAGGTGATAAATCGTATGGCAGGAAATGCTAATTGATCATTGTTTGCAATTTCACAGAATCACAGAATGTCAGAGA
>NW_010123515.1:0-76971 GCF_000699245.1 Pterocles gutturalis
GTGGGGCTGCTAGGAGGGGGACAAGCGCCGGGGCTTTGCGTGCGGCCCCCCGCGGCCCAGGGTGGCTGATACAGTGTGGGCACGGGGGACTGATCGCTTTACCCACGGGAAAAACTCGCCCCGTGGCTGTGCTCGCACTCTCTGCAAAGAATTCCGTGCCCCGGCTGCCTTCGTCCTTAGGCGGTCGCTGGCTCGCAGGAGCGCAGTGCAATAATCAGAACAGTTACGTTCTGTTAAGAAAATAGGTCAAATATTTGTCTTAATGTTGCAGACACAGAGTGATGCTGATTGCCGTGTTGGTGACGGCTGTGTAGAAGGCCTGGTGCGTTCATGCACATACTGTTTTCACAAGTAATATGTTACCAGTGCATCTCTCTGGTGTTTTGGGATCTGTCAGATCTTCACAGCACTTGACCTGAATGTCATGCCTTTTCCTATGTCAAATGGAACTGCTTCTGCCATGTGCCTGCACTTGAGAAGGAAACTTCCTATGATATATGAAGAGCTGTATTTCTCCATGTATGTGTTTTACAAAGCAAGCGGATACCTTACGTGGTTGTATTATATCAACTAGTATTTTTGCATATAACAAACCCTATTTCTTGTTCATCTTTCTCCACCATGATGGTAGTTCCATGAATTAACAAGTTCTAAGAATAA
Organism: Pterocles gutturalis; assembly: GCF_000699245.1. Classification (NCBI taxonomy): domain Eukaryota; kingdom Metazoa; phylum Chordata; class Aves; order Pterocliformes; family Pteroclidae; genus Pterocles; species Pterocles gutturalis. Next base: position 661 of record NW_010123515.1, read on the forward strand.
TTTACCAATTGACTGAGGACATAAAAATATTTGGGTTGTCTTAATATTGTTCATAACACCCCAGGGTTTTTGTTGTAAAAAGGATTCTACTGTAACAGAAATCTTGGCTTTGCTAGCAAGACTGACAAAGTGATCGTTTGCATGTTGCACTTTCCTAAGTATTAGGTGTAAATGTTTTGATATGTTAACTCATGGATTATCTGTTTGGTAGTGTGCTTAATAATGGAAGAGAATGATATAAGGAAGTGTGCTACACAGTGCCAGTTTGGTTTTTCTGTGAGGAAGAGGCCCTGATTATAGGACTTTACTGATAAATATTCTAAGACTTCTGTAAGGACCTTTTATTTCTCTTCATTGCGATTATGACAGAGATATCTGGTATTTGCTACTTTACTCACAGGGAGTATGGGATTTCTCTAAGGCAATTCCATTGCCTGGATTGGGACCACTCCTGAAAGTAAAGCTTATTCAGGTCAGTTTTTCAGGATCAGATCATATGCTGATGCCAGACTGAGTTGAATGCTAGTGCTTCTATCTGACAGAGTGACTAATAGCCCAGCTGAAGTCGCACTGAGTTGCTATGGCTGAACCTTCCGAAATAAAGAAGGTCATGCTGGCCTCTCAATTATAACCTATTTGTTGAAATTTGTAACTGTGTCTGTAAAAGTTAATTGCAAGCCTAAGCCTGCTATTCTAGTTATATTTTGTCTCATAACTCGTTCTGAATAACAAAATTACATACTTGAGTTATAATGGTGGGGGATAAATGTACAAAGTGTCTGAGTTTCATAAGTGTATGTCTAAAAATAATAGGTTATGTGAAGTTGTTGCCAATTTAAAATCTGAGTTGTTAGGAATGTAGAGCACACAGAAGAAAAGCCCCATGTCTATAGCTGGTATAACATGGCATGGCTGAAGCAGAGCTGCATTGGTCTGCATATAAATGGGGCAGATCATCAAAAGTGGGAAGTCAACTTTGTCACAGCTACTTTGAAACCTCTTTGAATAGTCCTTCAAGCTGAGGTTATGCCCAGTTTGGGATGTGGACCTTCCTTGTGACTTTCTAGTTAGAAGGTTTAATTGGCCCAAGAACTGTGAACAATTTTTAAAATGTATTTATTTTTTATTTTTCTTAAGTTCAAGTTGCACCCTGGGTGCTTTTTGTCATCTTATTGTTCAGGATTGTAGACATTCAGGTGCTGTTGGCACTATGAGTATAATTATGGACTGCATTAATAATGGACCTACTATTTGGAAAAGAAGTCTGTAATCTAGTTTGATCTAGGTTTGGTCTACCTGTCTCAGTGACATTCTTTTTATTGTAACTACATCACCTGTAGGGCCAGATATATTTTTTTTTCACACTGGAGTGTATTCATTGCATATTTCTGTTAGACTATTTATATATACTTATATGTATAAAATTGTTTGAGACATTCAGAGAGCCTTTACTAGTTTTTTTAACAAAATTCCATGAGGGAAACTGCCAGAGATGATCAGAGATAGTGTTGCTATGACCCAAAAACTTACTGGGAGACTAGTTTTGTTGTGGTAAAAACCTGACCATTTAAAACATACTGGGGTACCTCAAGGTTACGGACCAGCTCCAGTATTTAATATACTTATAAATTAGACGGAAAGAGGGGCAGAAGAAGTGAAAATCTGCTGAAGACATAAACTGATGTGGATTGGACAGAATGAGAAAAGACTCAGCATTACTCTAGGGAGAGCTGATGCAGCCAGGTGAATAGCCCAGATGTTAACAAATGACATTCAGCTATCACAAATAGAAGCCTTGTGTTTCCAGAAAATGCTAAAATTACCCACAAAGTTTCACATCATTACATCAGCTGGTGAGGGGAATCATTTGGGACTGTGCACAGCTCAGGGAAGACCTCTGCTGTTTGACTGCACTTGCAAACCAGATTTTAGGAACTGGAATAATGTAACGTACTTTTGTGGTATGATGCCTTCAGAGAATTCAGTGGTACAGCCCAGTGAAATGCTGTGGAATATTGCTTATCTCCTCTTAAAAAAGATCACAAAAGACTCTGACATGAGTAAGGAGAAAGAGCACAGGCAATCTATAAAGAGTCTCAAGAGTTTTGGCTGTTTACCTTAAAGAGGTCTAAACAACAGTTTGGCAAGTACCGGCACATATTGCTCAGGCAGTGGAGAGTTTTTCCACTTATTGTGTCATAAGAGAAAAACAGGGGGACAATCAATGAGGGTGAAAAGCCATCAAATAAAAACTGATAGAAAAAGAAAGAATTTTTAAGAAAACACATAATTTGTTCTTGAGATCAAGAATTCAGGGCTTGTAATTGATAGCAGTAAGTAGGGAAAAATATTGTAGAGAATATTAAGCTTCATTATTCAGAATTCAAATTAGACCCTCTTAGGCTGAGACAGGGCTGCTTCTTGAGGATTCCTTGTGCTTTCCTCTGTAGCATCTGCCCACCTTCAGAAAGAGGACAGGAGTGTGTCCTGATCCAATCTATTGGTTCTTATTTTCTGAAATTCTCACTATTGATTTTCAGGGTAACTAATTATGTGAATAAGTGCTCTCCAGTCTAAATCAAGTATCCATATTTGTCCTATGGGGACTGTTCTGCAGCATCTAATTTGATTTGTTAGATGCAAAGGCAGAGGGGAAGAAACACATATAAGATGCAGTCAGATTGTAGAATCATACTGTGATGCAGCTACGTCAATAACAGAGCTCAATATTTGTGAATCCTAGTCATCAGCAATAGGAATTAATTGACTTTTAAGGTTTTTTTAATTAACATATAGGGATCAAACAAGTTAATTTAAAAAAACCCAAACAAACAACAAAATTAGTAGATCCCAGCAACAGCGTTTTTGTTGTATAGAGATCAAACCATTGTTAGGGATGTATTGGCAGTATTAGCAGTTCTGTTCTCTTTCATGAAGGCTAAGTCAATTACCATGATTTCTGCCTCTAAAAACTTGAGTTTAATAGCGGAGACAAGTTTGGAGGTGAACAGCCATATTTTAAGTTTCCATTTTGTGCCATTAGGAATTAGGTTTCTAAGTATTTTTAGATGTATAATCCCTAGGAGCTTTCCTGTACTTGAGAAATACAGGTGTCGCTAAACTCTTGAACAGTCTTCCTGATCTATATGGAAGACTTGTCTATTTAAATTATTGTAACAATTGGCAGGGTGCTTGTTTCTACCTGAAATGCACACAGCTAGCATCTTTGCCAAACATTAATTTTTCTCTACATGAACTAGGTCCATTTTGTGGTGATACAGTATCACAGTCTGCCATTACGTGATTAGTATTTAAATGCATCCGTGTGGACTTGAGCCAGCTATCCCTATTTTGCAATCTTTGCCTCTTCCTAGAGATCATCTGCATCTACTCCTGGTTTAAGATTAGGGTCTTTCTTCTAAAGCACGGACTTTCAAACATCCTTAGCATGTGTTCCTAAATATGGACTTACTATGGACAAATCAGGATCATATCAGCCCCTCCCTCCTTTTAGATGCCCAAGAGACCCCCTGGCCTCTCACTTTTGTTCACGTACCTTCTTTGTGTAGTTACAGATGTTACTCTACCTGCAGAAAGAATACGAAGAGAATAATATGTACTTTTAAGTAATCTCAGTGCTTTTTAGTAGGAATGGACCACAGCCTGTGGGTCATGGCTTGTGAACGTACATTTCTATGAGACTTTGACCTTGTGAATAATTCCAATGGCTCAGATGAAAGGGAAAGATTGTGTCCAGTAACACTGAAGCTCTCTGGTGCTTCTCCTCCCTGCTACTTTAAAAATCAGTTCCCTATTTTTTAATGTTTCTTCATGATTATTTCAACAATAATAAAACAAGCCATACAGCTTTAGTGCCCAGAATTTCAATGTAGTACTCATACAGCATGTAACACAGTAGGTCTTGACCTGGACACAGAATTTAAGAGCTATCACCAATAGAAGTAACATATTTGAACACACTGGCTTACAAATATTCTAAACATATTTATATTTTGTATATATTTATGGTCAGAGGCATAAGTATCTGAGTACAAAAATGCCCCAGTTACTGGACTTCGATAGCCTTTAAAGGTAGTAGTTTGATGTTGGTTTTAGCTAATTAGAAGTATAAACACTGTAACCTTATAAATAGTGGAGTATCAGTTATATAGCTAAAGAACAGTGTTTCCAGCTGATCCCCAGTGTTCCTCCTTGTGATCTGCTTTTCACGTGCCACTGAATGTTGTCTCTTTCATGCTTGCTAAAAGCAAATCCAGTGGGAATTATGGATCAGGATAAAAATATTAATGCTTGAAATTTGTGCAAATACTGTTTTCACGTATTTCCATCTGAGTGAGAGTTTAACTTATTTTTTGAGGCGTTATACAGGAATCCCCAGAAGTTCAAAGACAGAAGTTTGTTTCCTCTGGGGAAAGCCATTTTCAGGCCAGCTGTAACTGATTCATTTGAAACTGATTACTTGCTTTCCAATATATAAATACTGAATGTAATGCTCTTATAACTAATGCAAGACTTGATATTATTGTTCCTGTTGCTGTTTCTGAGGTCAATCGATCACACTTTTCAAGCGAAAACATGGAGTAACATCTAGATGTCTTGCCTGAGGAGAGAAGCTTGGATAGCTGCCCCAGGGTCAATCTATAGGTCAGCCCCTCCATCAGCTTAGAAGACAGGTAAAAATATGTGCTTTAGCTCCTTGTTTTAAGTCTGGCTCATGGTGTCTGAGGCCTGATTCATTTTTTTCTAATACTCTTCATTGGCAATACGAACACAACTAATTGCTATGCTAGCAAGAAAACATGGTCACTCCTACAGGTGACAGAAAGCAATGGTAATAAGTTGCATGGCAGATTTGAAAGTACTGTAGTGTTGTTGTTTCAGCTGTCAGATATGGTTGTCTGTTGCAAGCTAAACCTACATGTGTTTGTACACAAGCCAGGGATGTTACTGATTTATACCCATATGACAGCCGACACAGAAGCTCCTAAAGCTGTTTCCCCATATGTATAGTACTCATTGTAACTGCAAAGAACTGTCCCCAGAAACAGTCTCTTACAATATTTCAGGGATGTAATCATAAGCCTGCAGTGGACATCCCAGAATATTACAGGAGACGTTTCTCATTGGAAAAGGGAACCTGTTGGCCCCCATGGGCTGTAACTTTTGGGTGGTCTCACAACTGAGAATGAGTATGGAATAGCACTATCTGGCTACATGAGACACGACAGAGGAGTACAGGTGTTAATACTGAGCAGCTGCAAAGATATCACGTGAGTATTTAAAGAAATAAGGAGATTGAAATACAACCAGCCTTTCAGAAGTTTATTTTTCAAGACAATTCCAATGGAGAAGAGACATGAGGGTCCTTTGTTTTTTTTTACATGGTAAGGAAACTATTTTTTAGCCAATGCTAAGCAGAAAGCATGTTCCTGTTACAGTACAGAGCTTCATTAACCACAAATTTTAAGTTTTAAATTGTTTGTTGACGAGCCAAGCAAATTGTAGTTTAAACTGGTTTACTAAGCATTTTGAATTGTTTATTAAATATTTAGTAAATGTAAATGCTTAATGAACATCTAGTAACTTGTTTACTAAACAATTTAAAATCTGTAATGTTAGGTAACCACCACTTTTAACTAGGCAGGTGGATAAATATTTTATACTTTGTAGGTGGTTTTCATGGTGAAGAAGCTAAAAATTACCAGCTACAAAATGTCCTCTTTTTTTTTTTTTTTTTTTTTTTTGGTGCCCTTTTTTTTTTAGGGGGAGGGTGAGTGAGCAGCTGCATGGTGGTGGAGTCACTGTTTGGGTTAAACCACAACAGTTTGTTTGTTATTTAACCGAATTAATTGGTTGCTTTCAACTTTTTTTTTTTTTTTTTCGGTGCAGCTTTAGTTACATGTCATGTGCAGTACGGCATTTATACAAAACAGCCTATAGGACAGCAATTAGGGGTCTGTTGGTTTCCAGCATTTATTTTATAACCTTAACAAATGGTATCATTGGAAGTTGTTATTTCAGTAGAATATACATTGTGAGAACCTACTAGTAAAGCTATGTCTTTGTAAAGTCAGGGTCCATGTTAGCAGTTTTGAAGAAATGTGTTAATTGGCATTTGAGACTTCTTTCACTGATGAACTGTTTTTATTTTAAATAGAAATGTGAATGTGTTTGCTAATCAATGTGCTGAATCCATAATAATGGATTGTTGCTAAAAACACAAACTACTCTGTATTGATATGGAATAATGGGGGAGCAAACTAATTTGTTAAAAAATAATTTGGAGACTATCAAGAATTATGAACAAATGTTTGTTTTGGGAACAAATTTGCATAAAGTTTGTGAAGGTGTATCTGCCTTTATTGGACACCCTTCATCAGGGGAACTTTCTGTAATAGTTCTGGAGTGTACCATGTGGTGTACATTTGCAGCTTAAATAAATGACTTGTTTAATCACATCTGCAAAGTCTGTGCTTGTCTACTGTGATATCAGATGCTGCTGTATAACTGAAGTGTTGCTGAAATACAAAGCCACAAAAGGACAAAGGCTCTTGATCCCAGATGTTTGTCCCTCTTGAAATTTCTTAATGCATCACCAGTGATGCTCATTAGCCTTAAAGCTAATTTTACTAGATTCTGGCTCATGTTAGGATTGTCTTTGAGGGGAGTTTTTGTGCCCTAATCTCTCTTTAATGTAATGAGGTTGTGTTTCATGTTCCTGGTGTAAATCAGAAGCTGTTGATAATTACTGCCATTTACTTGAGGTCAAATAAGCATTCAGGATGTAGAGAGGCATGGAAAAGTTACATAAAGACAACTTTAACCCTTTGGCAAAGTGCCCTTCTCTGGAGCATCTGAGGATGTAGTTCTGTCCCTGTCTTTGTTTTGGAAGCTGAAGCCATAGACTTTCCATGGTTGCTAGTGAATGATGACTACTCTGAGAACAGTAATACAATGAACATTTGTGCTTGGAGAAATAAATTTGTCTGCAGATCATGGTTCCTACCTAGGGAATAGCTAGACTTCATGCAGTATATCTTGTACAACCTGCTTCCCTGAGCATTTTTGATTCTCTGATTATCTTCACTTGGAACACGCTATTTCATTCCTCAGCACATCTATGGAAGAAAGACGATGCTGCGATTGTCAGGCTGTAGAGCACTGTTTGCTTTATGAACATGCCATGGAACATGCCATAGATAGGAGGGATGCAGAGGTGGTATTCCCTGATTTAATTTTCCCACTGCAATATAAATAATTACTAGTAGAACCGATCTGATAGTGATAATCCAAGGGGTTTTATGTTTTCTTTCTTGACTTTTACATTGGAAATAGCACAGATACAATGTTTCTCCTCACTATCTCTTCTTTATGCCAGATAAGGTACCAAAGTAGCATGAAAGTTGAACTTGTCCCCTTTCCATGTATGCTGGAGCAGACCAAGCCATTTGGCTCCTACACTTGTTGCCAGTTGTGCTGCTTGTGAGACCTATGGCAGTCTGTGGGCTCTGCCTCATCCAGGGTGTCTTGCTTTGGCTTTCCCAGATCCATGCAGCTGTGTGAACAGAGCCCAGGCTTGTGCTCAGGTGGGAAATGAACTGAGGACCTGCCCCTTCAGACGTGTCGTGCTTGTATGAGGATGATGATGTTGTCTTCATGATTATGTTCTGAAAGCCTGGAGTTGTCTTTCCTTTTTCAAACAGTAACTTGTATGCAGACAGTGTGGTTATTGAGCGTTCAGTAGGGATTATCTGCTTGCAAGTTTTTGCCCTAGCTGAAATACTCACTGCCAGGATTAAGATCAACCATCCAGTGTTTGTGCCGTGAAACAGGAAATACATCTTCTTGGCTTTATAATTCTGTTGGCTCTCCTAATCGCTTTATGCAATGTCTTTTGAAAGCTTTGAGCCTGATTTAATAAAATATGCAGCCATTTATACCAATATTTGCTTGGGAAAACTAACATGGTAATAGTCTTATGGTAATAATGTTTAAGTTTTCAGCTTAGACACTAGCTACTGCTTGTGTTTTTGGGTAGCACTTTCCATGGAATAGTAATTAATAACAGAAAACATATTGTTCCTTGTACTTCTGCTGAAATTTTTTTTTGGTGTATGGCATTTAGTTTTACAGTGTCCCACTGGCCTGGTAACTTCTCAGTTGTGGATCTTTCTTCCTTTCATAAACAAGACATTTATAATGTAAAGCAATTTGTTTAGGTTTGATTTTCAAAGGCTAGATAAAAAGAAGAAATCACAAAATAATGTAAAAGTTGAAAAAGGCAGGCAAGAAAAAAGCCTAAAAATCAGTAGAGCTATGGAAAATGTCTGTAATCAAAGTCAGGAGTTTGAATCAATTTCAAGTTGAGTAAGAGGAGTGAAAAAAGGGCAGAACAGGTGTTTTTTTCTACAGAATTTATTTTCTGACACTTCTACATCATGCGCTGTGACTAGGAGAGGCCTCTATTGTTCAGGACTTACATTTCATCTATTTCTTATGTACATTACAAGTGTATTCTGTGGGCCTGGATTTGGGAGCTCAGGTTTCATGCAAGCCAGAGATTATGGTGAATTATAGTGCATCAGGAGTTCAAAAACAATTGAAGCTCTCTCTGTAGTCATCGGAATGGCAGGTGGGTGTTGACCGTAAAATGAAGAGAAGCCCACATTTAACTAGCACAGTGGGTATATTGTGGCACTCCTGCATCCAGCCACATGAACTTTCTCCCAATATGTATGGAGTAAAACCCTTTTGGAAAAGATTATCTTCTTCAGTCTGGGTAAATGCATGAGTTGGAATGAAAACTAGATTAACATGGAGGAATAGTGCTACTGTATTGCATGGCTTCAGAGATTTCAGGAGGCTATCTGAGTCCTGGATGGTTTCTCCAGCTTGCCAGGGTATCCTGGGAGGAATGCATGAAGAGTGCACAAAGACATCTTAAGTCACCACATTCCCACAGTTGACTTGTAAGACTTATGATGATCCTCTTTGAGGGTGCAGCACAGATTTTGACCTCTGGTTCCTGTTCATAAAATTACTTCCCAGTCTTTGGGAATAAACAGTTTCTTTAATAAGCAGCTCCTTTACTTGTTGGGGTTTTTTTTAATTTTTTTGCATCAAAGACAGAAAGAAAATATAGTATCCTTTGCTATTTCAAACTTTACACTTCAGGAATGTGTTGTTCAATAACTTGGAAATTCTTTGTCTTTTGCAAATAGTGAAGTTGGCAGGTAGAGGGCTCTATGTGTGTTCTGACTTCATACAGGGTGAGAAGTAATTTTGTGTTTTAAAATATTTCTCCAAATGGAAACAAAAATGGGCAATAAATCATAGAAGCATGAACAAGTATATTCTTTGTAGAGAAATGCACGGACAAGAAACAGGTCTTGAATCTTGTACTGGGAGCAACACTTTGAACCTCCTGTTTCTGGTGTCTGCACAGTAGAAGTTGAATCTCACTGGAAATCATTCTTGTAAACAATATTAGGCATATCTGTATTCATTCTTTAAAAACTCAGAAAATTAAAAGATATTTTTCATGGCATCTTTATAGGAAACTTTGCTGTTAATATTACTTTAAAATGACACCCATATACCAGACAGTGTTTTCTTTCTGTATGTCAGATTCTTTTACAACCTACAATAACACTTTTTTAAAAGCAGAATATCTCTTGTCTACATAATAAAAATACATTGAAAGTGGGAATGGTATTCAGAGTCTCCAGCATGGAAACCTAGACGCTCTTACGACTCCCTAGGCACTTTTCATTTCTTGATGAAATTGTTGCACAAAGGAAACTGGGCAAGGCATCTCCAGTAAAGCACTTCTGGCTCAAAGTAATCTGTTATTCGGCTCTGCACTTGTACTAACACTGCAAATATAAGAGAATTAGAAAAGCTGTTGGGATGAATCCCTGAGGCTAACCAAGTCCATGGCACTTCTGTCAGTAACTTCAGTCAAGCCAGGTTTCTCCCACCAGGCTTAAGACTTTGAGTTTGCCTTTTAAGCAGCCTTCCTGCTTTATATGCTGAACATCTGTTTCTAAGGCAACTGCATCCAGTTACACCTACCCGTACATGGTCTTTATTGTATGTTCCTGAGCACTACTGAGGAGCTCTGTTTAAATTATAGAATAATTGTTTCTTTTAATAGATGTGCATTTTTGATTTTCTTTCATCTTGAACTTGGTATTTAATTAGTACTTAATAGCTTATCCCAACATGGGTAGAAAGCATCTACAGCAACTGAGGAGAGACCACTCTTTCTTCCCATTGCCTAGAAAGCTGACTACCCAAACCCAAGTGCTGAAAGGAGAAATAGCATACATACAGTCGTCTGTAGCTCTAGGTTAGGAGTTAAAGATTGAGACCTCTAATAGGGCACATTATAGAAGCACTGGGATAGGAGGAGAAGGTCCTCAAACATGTCTGTTACCAAAAGACAGTTCCTATTTCCCTAAGCCCGAACTCCCTCATATTTCCTAAATGCTAGATCATATTTCATGTCTTTCCACTTCAGAGGAGGACAAAGAATCCCCCTATGCTAGTGTGGGGGACAATTAATGGATCTGAGGCAGCAGCCTTTTACAACAGTAACAGAAAGGCATTCTAGTTCATCATTTGTACAAGCTGTAACTTGGAAACCAATTAGGGTTTGATAGCCCTGACTCAGCTGGGGAGTAAGAGCATATACAACCAGACCTCTTTGCAAACATACACAAAGGACAGTGTGCAGTGGGATGGAATTAGTGTTCCTGGAAAAATTTGAAATGCTAAAGATAACAAAATGTTATACATGCAGCTTAGGGTTTTTTGGCTATTGTTAAACCATCCCACCACAAAAACATGAGTGGCATACAGGAGGCAGCTTGGAGAAAACTCTGAGGTAAACTTTAAAATCTCTCTCATGAAGCTGGTTAGTGTGTTAACCTCTTATCTCTTTATTTTCAAAGACTGAAATCGTTCAGGCTCCATGCTGGTAGAACTCCGATAGGAGCTAAGAGGAATTGCGCTTGACTAAACCCAGCAACGGATGGCGTGCAGGAATATTGCAGTCCTGAATGGAAGTGAGGGTCCTGGTCTAACTGTGGTTGTAATGGGTCTGTGAAAGCTGTGCAGTTTGGCAGACTTGGACACTCATAAACCTCCAACGAGTCCCAGGAGTTAACTAGCCAAGGTATTCTTACAAACACAACATGCTATGGCAAGGCCAGGGTCTCTTTTTCTATTCTAAAGCCTTCTGCACTTTTCAAATGGAAGTGCAAAGTGGCTGGATCTGGTCCCAGCTTCCAGCTGAGAGCATTCCTGTTGTAGCTATCTGTTGATGTAAACACATATAGTAAATTCACTTCCAGCTAAGAGCATTCCGCTGGTAGCTACCTGTCAGTGTAAATGTCTAGTGAATTCCTTTGTTTTCTTCACTTTGTTTCCATGCAGAAGGCAATTAGGCAGTAGGTATTTGTGATCCTCCACTTATTTATAAGAAAATGATCCTTCTTGTTTATGTTAGGTGAGGATAGCATGAGAGCAATCAAACCGCCCTTCTATCTGGAGCAGTTCAAAACAGGAGGAGGTAACACAATTTCAAATGTTGAGACGATTTGGGTCTTGAAACACTTTTTTGGAGGGAGGATTGCAGAACCTTAGAATTGTACCAGAGGAATGCGAGAGATCTAGGTCAGGAGATTTAATATTAGTTAATACCTTGAATATTAAATGCTCTAGCTGAAATACTGTGCATTGAAGAATAATTGGAAGGTACAAAAACATCAACATATTGCAGAAAGGCTTCTTTCACTTGAAATGTATAGCTCTCAGCTCGTACAAGGTTAAACCAGTTGCGCTGTAGTCTGCTTTGTGTAACAGCAGCTAATTTTACTAAAAGAAAATTGACTATATAAATCTGAGCTTAGTGTTGAAGCTGGAGGATTTGTCTGAGCATAAGCAACCTTTCAAGTCCTGATCTTTCTTGCTTTTTTTGTTGCTGTTGATTTATTTCTAACAAGGTGAAGTATTCTGTCACCTCCTAAGAATGTTTTTGCTGTATTTTTTTAAGAGTTAAAATTAGAGCAATTCTCAAACATTACCTACTTTAAATAATATTTCTCAAATAATTTTGCATTTAGAAGCTCTTGGGGATAACTGAATGAAGTTTAAACATGACAGTAGCTACTATAAGGTAATGCCCCAAGCTTGTCAGTGTTGAAGAGGTGTTCGGGCAATGCCCTTGATAAGGTGCTTTAACTTTTGGTCAGCCCTGAAGGAGTCAGGCAGTTGGACTTGATCATCATTGTAGGTCCCTTCCAACTGAAATATTCTATTCTAGTCTACTCTTCATATCTCCCATGATTTTTATCATGTTCATGTTACACCATTAAAATATTAAGGACCTTATCCGGTAACCAGAATGACTGAAAATACCCATGGATCTAAATACAGGGTCATATATATTTTTGAGAAATAGGTCTTCAGTGGTTTTGATTCAGTTAAATAACGAGGGAGCTGTATTTCCTTGGAGCTACCGAGTTTCAAGGAAACGTCTCTGCAACTCTTTCACACACAAGTTTCAAGCCTGCAAAATTATATAACTTAAACTGTGCAACAGCTGTGTGACTAAAATTATTTGTTTATCTGTATTAACTTTCAGGGTGTTAGTTATTTGTTTTGCCTCAAATAGGTGGCTTCTACTGACTGTCAATGTAAAATTTTGTTAAAAATACTAATTTAGTATTCTTCACAGCATAAAATATAATTTTTGTTTTGTCTATGCTTATTGTAGCAATTTAGAAGATTTCATCATTGCTATTATATATACATAGTAAGTCAATTTGTGTGTAAATAAACCAAATAATTTGTCTGTGCAAACAGAAATAATTCCATTCAGTGTCAAAACACTTCAGTTCTCTTAATCATTTTGTCCTTCCCAACATAATCATTGATCTGTGTTTTAATTTTTTCATCAATCTGATCTTGTAATTTTTCCAGAATGTAATATAATCCAAAGTAATTCACATGTGCTCAGCAATTAAGTTTGACACAACAGTCTTGCTATGAGGAAAAATCCCTGTGATGGGGTTTCTTTACAGTTTATTTAATGCAAATTAAAAACTGTATAAATTAGTTCTTTGACGGATGTTTGATTTATTTGAGAAAAATATATTTCTGGTAATATTTCTGAGTGAGCAATTAAACATTATAGCACCATGTTGTGAAATTGTCTTTGATATCTTGTTTGCAAGAAGCATGATTTCCTTAAGCATAAAACCCTCTTCAAACCAAGTACATCATTCATTTTGTTTAAATTGTTTGTCTGTTGATTTCAGTGGAATAAAGTACTGCTTAAGCAGCACAAACTTGTAGAATCCAGGTTAAAATAAGTAGCCTGAAAAGGATGAATAAAGACAATTATTACTTGTAGGGTTGGGGAAAAAAACATCATTAAGTTTTCAAATATCTAGCTGAAAAGATAATAATTCATGAATGTCAGGACAAAATTATGCAACTTTATTTTTTTATTTTTCCTTCCTAAAAGACAAATCACTGCCTTGATGCGACTGACGTACAGTTCCAAGTCCTCTGCAGGTATGTTAGCTGATCGTCATACACAACTGCAGGCAAATAAGAATCAGTCTTCCTAATTGAATTGCATGGCAGCGTGGCTTGGGTAGCCATCTAATGGCCTTCCTGGTGTAAACTTTGGCAAGGAGAGGAAATTGGCAAAGGCAGGAAAAGGAAGGGTGCCAGTTTTTATTCTTAGATCAAACACACCAGTTTATTAGTGTTTCAGATTATAAGTGACAGCCAGCAGCAGCCTGGAAAGCTAGAAATAGTTAAGCTTCAATTATCTAGACTAATTTTCAAGTTCTGCATGGTTGGGCAGAAGACTGAGATCCCCAAAAGTTTTGGTGAGTCTAAGTTCAATTAACTTCAGTGAGAGTTAGATGCTCAAATATAAGGGTTTGTGCCTTAGATTCATTCTACTACCTTGATCTTCATTTTCTTGTTAGTGGAGTTTCTCTAAGATGTAGCATGGCACCAGTGACTACCTGCATGCCTTTCTTCCCTGAGAGGGACTTTGTTGCCTGATTTGGCACCATGTTTGGTCCCTAGCTTGTACGTTATTCTTTCACCCCATGTCCTCAACTTTTTCATTTCTGTTATCTTGACCCCATTAACCACTTCACCTGTCTTCTCTCTCTACTGCTGATGAATGTTTTTCCCCATGTCTTTAGGTTTCTCATTTGTTGCCATTAGGTCTCTTTCTTTCTTCTGATAGCCAGCTGCACTACTAGCTGCAGTGCTAGTCATGGATAGATGAATATCAGACCTAAAAGGACAAGACACCCAGAAAAAGAACACACTGGGCACTGATATGCTAAGAAGAAAAACTGCAAACATGTTCTGGATTTTCTATAGAGAGCCCAAAGAGACAAGGTGGCCAATGCCAGAAAGAGTTCTCAAAGCACTTTAGGAGAAATGGAGTGCGTAGAGGCTCGGAAATCATGAGTTATACCAGTTAATGTTAGCATTTAAAAGGAGTGAGGATAGGTTTGTACATGACAAAAATGGTTTTGAAACTGCTATCAAGCTGAAAGTCACATTTGTTTTTATGCTTTACGACAGGATCTGTACAACTCCTGGACACCAATACAAATATTATGAATATAAAGCAGTATCTGTACTGCAGAGGAATATATTTCTCCATCTGTTTGTGTGCAGTCAGTCATCTCTAAGAATGAAATTTATTAAATTACACTGAAGCCCTCTGCCTCCTTTAAGCCAGCCTTTTCTGAAGAGGCTGAGGAAGAAGCTGTTTGGCCTTCCCTCAGAGCTCCTGAAGGTAAAATGAGAAATGTCAGTTCACAAGGCAAATGTCACGTTACTCACCTGAGTTCTGGTTTTGACAGTTACGGTGTGCCGGAGTATCCACATGCATGTATGTTTTGGCAGTAACAAAACAACAGGGATAAAATATGGAAATATAAGGAAAACATTCTGAATCAGTTTAGTAAATAAAGACTACAAAGCAAAATAAAACACAAAGTAAGAAAGATTGTTATGGCAGTGTGAGAGTACGTGGGTGAGAATGCCATATGGAGCATTGGATTGCAGGCAGCCAAATTCGCATCTGATGTGAGTTCTCTGAAAACTTGTAAGGAAATAAATAGTGTAAGAAAGACGCTGAAGAATAGCAAAGGCATAGGAGAGGTCACGAAAGTTTCAACCAGGTCTGAAGATCTAGAGCTAGGAAGAAAACTATGCTTCTGCTGAAAATCTAAGAAGTGTCAGGGTACACGGTATCTTCATACATTTCTCATACTTAAATAGATTATGAGGTCAGACATTAACACGTGAACTGACTTTTTTGCTAAGAGGTGAGTGCTAGCTGGGCTACATGGCAATTGTTGTCTTGTTTTGTTTTGTAGGTAGGCAGAGAGGAGAAAGAAAGCAACTTTATCTGAAATAACCAAACCAAAAAAGCAGACAGCCTATGTCAGTCAGAAATTACCTCTGCCTATAGCCATATAAATGCTAAAGAAGAATGTCGAGAAGATTCCTTCATATTAAACATTTCCTTCTCTCTATACCATATCCTAAACATCTCTAATAAACAAAAATAGTGGCCAGATCCTGGTTATGCTTTTTGCTCACCTAATAGTAATGGACTTTAAGTTGTTGTCAGAGTATTTTCCTGACTTGGAGAGTCTTTGGCCAGCTATCTCAGCTTTCCTGTTAAGGGACAGAGAAGAGACAGCTCTTCCATGGGAAGCAGATTTTGGGCGCAGGAAAATGAGATACAATTGAGTGATCTTTGTACAAGCAGCAAGTCCCTACATGTTATTGTCTACTGACATTGTTTAGACTAGCCCAGTCCTGTGTCAGTCCAGGATCACAGGATGGAGTAATATATTGATGTGGTCTGTGCCATCTCCAGATGTGCTATGTACAGTGAATTTGGCTGAGAAAATTACCCTCTCCCCCCCACTTTCCAGATAAACAGTTCTTGACAAGGTGACACTGGAATCCATAGTCCTCTTTCCTTCCCTTGCTTAGTGGCTGAGCCTATAGGTGTGCAAAATCACACCTATCCAAATCACGATTGTAATCCTGATGTTACAGTACTTTGTACTTTTTCATAGTTTTAAATATAAGCACAGTGATTCAAACATGCGCAAACCAAGTGCGTGTGTGAGCGGTGTTAGCCAATGCTGCTGGGATTTAATGGTGTTACCTTGGTGAACGCTGTGTCCCTGGACAGAAACAGTTAAGTTTTCACATAACAAGTACCCTGAGAGAACATTATGTAACGATCTGCACTGACATGTTTGGATGGTTTCTTCACATTGACTGATTGTTCTTACAGCTCATTTCCCCCCTCCCTTTCTAATAATTTAATTCATTTGCTTGTATCAAGCCCATTAGTTTTGCACTGAATTTATTGTCTGTATCACAGCTATGGATTTGTTCATCTAAGGCATTTTACAGCAGTCTTAATTTAGCCTTTTCTACAGTTGCAGCAATGAATATCGTAGTTTGACAACCAGTTATTTCAAACTGCATATAGCATTCCTTAAGTGGTTCTCTAAGAGAAGTGGAAAAATGAGTAAGGAAGTTGGATAGAAAAGGCTATGTACGATGCTTTTTACCCTGGCAGAAGAAATAAGGTAAACCTGTCTAGGGAAAAATAGAATGAAGGCATCAGAAAAGAAATTTGTGCCATTTTCCTATGACTAAACCTTAGTCTGTTTTAGCTGCTGTGCGAAGAAGTCTGTAAGCACCCACAATGTATTAAGATCACTGGCTTGGGTGCACAGTAGAATTCAGAGGCAGATCATTTTTTAATGCGGAGATTGTAATGTGTGTTGAAAAAGAATTTCAAAATACTGCAGAAGTTCTTCTGACGTTTGTGATGTATAATGTTGAGCAGGTGATGGATACAAGTATAATTTGAAATAATGTGACAATACACTTACGATGAGAAAGTTAGAGTTTTTTAAATGACTGCTTATTCAGTAAGCTCTGGGATCCACAGACAGGATACTGTAACTAAAGACACTTCAACTAGTAGGTTTGCAAACCCCAAATCAGACCTGCTTATTCTGGGCTGGTACTCCTGCTGATCTAAGCTTTCTAACACTAAGACATAGCCCATTACCACTTACAGCACTCCTTGCAGTGGTGCTACTTGTGGATAGAAACAAAGGAATTGCTATGAGTTGTGGTCCATCTAATTGTTATTCAGCCTTCAAGAGAAAGCAAGATTAAGCAACTCTGAGAAGGTGTTAGGAGTTAGCATATCCAGAAAGCTGTGTTTTTTTCTGACCTCTAAGAGTTAGCTGGTAAAAATAGGAGTTAATGTATTTAAATTGGTTTTGAATGTTTTGGTAGCTGATGTCTTATGGGTTTAGATATAGCCTTAAAATAATCCAGCAGCTTGGCTATCTGCGTTTAAACTGCTATGATAAATGATATGGAATTATTATCTCTGGCCATACAAATAACAATGACTTTATTGGTAAGACTGTCATTGATTTACTTCAGAATTCTCAAATAACTGAAAAGATACAACAGGATTAGATGATAACAGCAAGCTGATCATGAAATGATGTTTTGCAAAGCAGTGAGCAAATCATAGCTACCGAAGTAACGATGAATAAATATCAGAACATGATGTCATCCTCCCTTATGCCTTATATGTTGGGAAATAACTTTGTCTGAAATAGGAACACAAGCAGGTGATCCAGGTAAAGGAGTTTAACCTACAGTATTCCTGTATCTTGAAAATGTAAAAAGTGGCTATAATGACACACCTAGACATCCCATATAGTTTTGATGAAGGACAGGAAGATGAAGAAGGTAACTTTTAATTTAAAAAAGTATCAAAAGAAGATAGATTTATTTTGGTCTTGGTCTGTATCTCAAATTTAATTAAAATACGTGTGTTTTTCTGAAACTGGGAGGCCTGTACAAAAGTATGTAGTCCAGTTGCCTGGGTATTCATCCCTGTTAAGTGAAAACCAAACGGGTCACATACTTAAACTGTTAAAAAGTGCAGATAAGATATTTGAATACTTATTCTGTTTTGCAATATCATCCTCTTACAAGTTTGACTTGATGTCTTTAATGGAGTTCAGATTTTCAGTTATCTGTAAGTGCACTTGAACTCCATTGTCTTACAGGATTGTTCCTAACCAGTGACACACGGGGTTCCAGGGTTCAGGGAAATGTGGCAGCTGCTTAAAAACAAGTTTCCACACCTGATGATGAGGTCACAGTTGTCTCAGTTTAGTCTTACTGGTATTTTCAATTTAGGAACTGGATAAATTGTTTAGACAGATTTAAGGAGTTTAGTAGATTTACAACATGCTTCAAGACTGTAACAACTGAACAAGGAAATAAATAAGAACTAACTTCTGACAGATTATTGAGACTAACATGAAGCCATATGCACATGTTGATACTCAGAATAAAAGTATCCATAGAAAATGACATGCAAATAGCAAGAGTGGTGAGCAAAGCTAGGACACTTGTATTTATGATGCCTATATGTTAGTAGTTCAAAATTCTTTGCTGAAGTATTTAATTCAAATAAAATTGAAATGCTTTTTTTTTTTAAAATACAAGATCAAAACCAATTATGAAAGTATGAAGAAAATAACATTATTACTGTTAACTGGAAATACTTTTTTCCCAACATTACAGCACCTGCAAGGCCTACTTGACAGTGTACTGGGTTGTGCTAATCATCTGCATCTTTGCGAGAAATCTGTAACACAACATTAACCACCCAATGGTGAGCAGTAAGATGGGTTTTGGCTTGTCCTGAGGCACGTGTACCCATCCATGCCTTCCTATCCCAAGATTTAGCAGTGTGCATTGGCCAGGAATCCTTTGTCTTGGGGGAAAAAAGTGCTTTGGGATACTGCAAGAAAATTTAAAGCATGATAAAATACTTAGACATGTAGATATACTAAACAGTAATAGCCACTGAATGTGTCTTGGTAAAATGAAAAAAAAAAAAAGGAAAAAAGTTTCAACCTTACTGAATCTAATATATGAGGATTTAGTGCCTATTGCAGACAGAGGTAAGTTGACCATAAACTTCAAGGAGTGTTACCCGATCAGATATGTGTCAGGAATGTGTTGTAAAGATTTCTTAAAGCAAACTAAATGAAAGAGTCTAAATAAAAGCCTTCACCTCAATCAATTTCCCACTACAGGAAGAGTTGAAGAGTTGTGGGATGAAAAGACAATTATTCTAGCATCCACAGTGTTCTCTAGCATTTCACTTATTCAGGGTTTTACTAAGGCAACCTAGAATTGCATTGGTTTTCAATGGATTTGTGCATTGCTGAATTTTCTTTTTAAATGGAAGTATATAGCTTAAACTCTTGTTATTGTTATGTTTTCAAATGTATTTGCAACATGTTATACCTAAACCCTTTCTTCAATGCTAGTTTTTTTTCATGTACTGGAAGTACTTCTTAAAAATTTCTCTTCCATGCTATCTATAAAAGAAACCTATAACCTGATAACAGGAATGAGCTTTGAATATTGCTCCCAGCTTGTCCAAGAATCGGGTATGTTCTGTGATTTCTGCCACTGTTTCCTCCCCAGTCCTGTTCCGTCCATCCTCTTGTTATACCCTCCTCTTATGCTGTTTAGCTTGTATGTCATCAGAGAAAAGCACCCTAAACAATAATGCTATTACTGTATGTGATACTGATGATCCCAGTTTAGCTGGATTCTGAATGTTACCACAATATAAATATTAGTAAGCTATGCCCACTGCTTGTACTGCCAAGGGTCAGCATGGTTCTCGTCTGGCATGGGGAGGCTGCACACCTGCAAACCAGTCAAATGACACACATTGTGACACGGCTGGGAAGGAGGGACTGTGTGTGGTTTAATATTTAATGGGCACTAGCACACAAAATCAGACAAAGCATTTGGATTCTCCTGATTTTTGCTGGAAAAAAGACATCTGTAGTAGTTGCATAAATGTTTCTCTTTTCTTTAACAGAAAAAGGTACTCGAGAGAACTTTCCTGTTTATAACATCTATAAATATGAGATGGGGTGTTTGGATTTGCAGTAGAAGTTTGTTAGATAATGACTAGCAGAAGATCACTGTTATCTCTTCCATCTGTGTCCTGCGGGGTAGTTGTGGACATTTACATGCCAGCTCGGGGGGAGATCTGATGATCACGGTGTGACGCGAGTGATCTCAAGCTGTGGTGCAGCCTGGATCCTTCACCTGCACACTGCTCTGCAACTTGGAACTTTTACAGATTTTTTTTTTTTTTTAAATTTTTGTTTCACTGATTCCAAGGTGGCTGGTGCATTCAGAAAGATTATATCATGTTAAATTACCCAGAAGTATTTGACAATCTTTGTTCTTTCCCAGGGTGGAAGTGTGATGTGCAGGACCATAAATCAGTAGCATCCCTCTCTGTGCAGTACCGACTCCAAGACATGAAGTGGCTGGTGACGGAATAGACAAGAGTCTTGGTTTTTTTTATAAACAAACTAAAGCTGTCTCTGCATTCTCCACGAATGTGAGTTCAAGGGAAGGAGAACTACATTCAGTGCTGTTATTGGCAGTGGTTTTTTTTTTTCTTAACCCTTGGTCAGTTGACCTGTGAGCAGGTATGTGCAGGAAAGAGCAGCAATTCAGCAAGGGAAGTGAACAGCTTGAGTGATGGCCTCTTCCATCTCTGGTTATTGCTGATGATGTCTCCCTCCTGTGTGATTTTTCCCATGTTTGAATTCTTTTATGCATTGCACAAGGAAGGGAGCACCCTGGGCCAGGAATGAACATCTGAGAGGATTTATTTTCTTGGTGTTCATGCTTCTGCAATATGATGGTGTCTGCAAGGAAGACTTCTCTTGTTCTGTGTCAGGCCTATCAGGTAACTACTGTATGATATGCTTGAAACAGGTACTTTTCACTGTATGTTCTAGGATTTTGGTCTTTTTATAGAAGGGATATGCCTGCTGGGGCAATTTATAAAGAGCTTTGCAGTGATGAAGTTATGCTTCAATTCAGCTGCCTTCTGATGTAACAGCTGAGGGTTGGAGATTCTGGTGGTCCAGATGAAATAACAGACTTGCTCAATTAGCAGCACTGCATTGCATTTTCCTCCTTTTACAGCAAGGATGAGATCTGCAAAAGCCTGAAGCAGTACTGACATTTCCCTCTCTTTTTTGGGGGACTGTGTGTTACACATCTCACTTGTGCCTTTAGGACTTTATTGAATTGCCTCACCTTTCTTAAACTAAAATGAGTCATTCCTCAACTCCAGCTTCAGTACAGTGGGTTCTTCCCTGAATCTTAGGATCATTAGTAATGGACATGGTAAACTGCAGTACATTTTCCTTTCTTTGTATAAAAAATAAAAGTATAACTTTCATTATTTAAAGTGCTGTGAAAAAAAATCCCTTAGGTATAAGCAAAGTCTTCCTGTGAAAATTTATGGGACTTTAATTATGCCTAAATAAATACTTTATAATCTATTCAGATAATTCCAAGTGGTTTTTTAAAATGTATCAGTGTAGCAGTTTTGTTTGCTGCTGAAGTTTTAAGATATGTCCATCATGAAAGAGGTGGAAGTCCTTGGTGGTTTAACCAGGACTGCATTATTTTTGAATGGCTGAACCCACTCTTGGTATTTGTAGCCTTTTCTGGGGGAGTGGAAAGAGTTTTCTCTTAATTGAATAAATCAAAAGAGTAAGCTTGGAAGCTGAAGATCAGATTACAAAACCAAGTTTCTTTTCTGGTCTGTGAATGAAGATGCAGTGTGTGGTTTGGTTTTTGTGGGTTTTTTTCCTTTAAAAAGCATGTACTAACTCTGGACTCTTGAGTGAGACAGGGAATGGGCACAGACCATTATTGTAGCTCAATTTATTACAAGAAATTAGTTTCTGAGCAGAGTGAACTACTTTGAAATTCAGGATATGTTTAGTAAACTAGCTTTTTGCCCCACAAATCCACTTCTCTTGGGGTAGTTTAATTAAAAGTAATAACAAAACTTTATGCTGGTTTTCCAATGTCTATATCAAGTTGCTCTTTTCACCCAAAACCAGCATGATAAAACTGTAACATATGAAAGGTTACCCATCATTAATGTCAAGCAGCAACTTGATTACTAATTAAGAATCTGAGTAACTTACATCACCATTTAAATCACTATATATACTTATGCGCTCTATATTGTTAAAAACATGGCAAATCTAGCATAAAGGCCGTCAGGTATTTTTATTTTTCAGCAGTTTAAGGAAAAACATATGATCAGAACTATGATGCAGCTTTCATCTGAGGAAACACTATTTAGATTAAGATAACACAACATGAGAAAAATGGAGCAATGTTAAAAGCCTATAAAGAAGATAAGTTATCTGATCTTTCACATAGAGGAAGAATTATTCATTAGATACTTGATGAAGTGATCAGGCAGCGATTTTCAAGCAGCCATGAAAAAATTGTTTGGGTGTTTTAGTTTGTTTCTTTTCTGCACCCAAGGTTATGGACCTCTCTGACTCATGATGTCTGGAAGCCAAAAAGGAACAGGACGTGTTGGAGAAGGAACAAGACATTTATGGGGAACAGCTGTGTTGCTGGTCTTGGTCTAGATGCAGCCTCTAACTTGTGGAATCTGTAGATGTCTGCCTGCTTGCTGAAACATAGGTGTGGGGAGTAGTCACACGGTGCTTGCTCATGCTGTTTCCTCTGCTTTTCAACAGGCATCTGTTGTTGGGCACTGATCATACTGGTTTACCCCATTGGGACAAATGCCAGCTATGCCTTTAGCAAACAAATCCACTTCCTCTCCCTCTTTATGTTTTATTAGCAAAAATGAAAAAAGGAAGCATGAAGATCCATTAAAAAATGTGAAAAGAGAGAGCTGTGGAAGGGGGGGAAAGGATGGACAGAGCAACCCCCACTGCTCCCTGGAGGCATGAGAGGATCTGGGTGATCTTTGCCCTGTAGTACTCTTCCCATGGACATGACAAAACAGAGAAATTCAATCCTTCCTCCTTCAGCAGTCCTCCGTCTGGATAGTCCCACAGTGTGATGGGACCTTGAGTGGGGAGGGGATTTATAAAAGGGTAAGGGGAAAAGTGCAGCCAGTATGTTGAGAGATTGTGGAGGACCTGTCAGAGAGGCTGCAGCCCAGTGTGTTTGAAGTACATGTGCACTGAGGGCTCCCTTTGGCTGCTGGAGGGGCTGCTCTCAGAGCTCCCGTCCCCTGTGCTGTGAACACGTTCCATGGAGGGACTCTGCCGTTCATGTCCCCCGTGGCTGGGCAGTTAGCTCTGGGTGTGTGCTGGCTCATCCCACTGCCACGTGGGCCACCTCCTGGCACTGAGACATCAGTTTATGTCTGAATGGGACAGAAGGAAAAGGCAATGGTGTGGGCAGAGCTCAGCCACACAGAGGTATTTCCAAAGAGCCTTTTGGAGGGAGCTGCAGAGCTGATGTGACCCAGTGGGGAGCAGTGTGGGTGGTGTCCTGGCGGACTCTCAGGGCAGAGGTGGATGTTGCTGCTAGGGCAAGGTATGACAGCAGTTGAGGAGACTTTGCCTGTCTGCGGCGGTCATGAGATAGAGGAGGCAGTTGCCAAATTCAGGGCAGTGCTTGTCTCCTGGAGCAGGCAGTGGGGAATGCTGCAGGTGGGATGATGCCCTGTCAGCCTCTGAACTCGCCCCCTGTGGCACCCCTGATGATTTAAACCATAGTCTTCTGCCTCCTGTTTTAAGATGGCATTCTTCAGCCTCTTAAAGTTATTTCCCTTCTCTTGATCCTTATACGTGTCATACAGCCATGCCTGATCTTCCATGGGTGAAAATTATTGTGATTGAGAGTTAACTGTGAAGTCCAAGGAAAAACAGTCTTTGCTTATATACCTTCCAAGCTTCATAACCTCTCCATCTCAAAAAGAAATCAGTTCAAGATTACTTTTTTCTTGTTGTCTTTTTTGTTGTTTGCTTTTGCCTTGCTCTCTACCTAAGAATGATCAGGAAGAGCAAGGCTGATTGTTTTGGTTGAAGGACCCTTTGAAGTACTGCAAAAATTTGTTCACACCAAGAGATTATCCCATCTGTTGTCATGAGTTTCTATTAAACAGGTTTAAGCAGAAAGGAAAAGTAAATAAAGAATTTTAAATAACCTGACTTAACATCCTTTCTCTGTATTGAGAAGCTGCACAAGTCTGAAGCTGCTGTGCTTTATTCTGTCATGATTTCATGCTCTCATTATTTTTCCGTTATCCAGCAAAACACAAGGAATCTAGAGCTGTATTTAATGTGAGGAGAAACACCCTTCATGATCTTTTATTTAACACCACCTTCTAGGCATCCTTCATTCTTTGTAAGGAAGGAATAAAAGACACCAGCATCTTTTTTGCTTGCTTTCTGCCATGTTAGTCACCTCCCTAACAGTTTCTTTTTGTCAGTACCTGAAAGTGTTTCCCTTTCAGGCTAAGTTGTGCAGGTGGTTTGGTTTTTTTTTTTTGTTTTGTTTTCGGCTAAGTTGTGCAGGTGGTTTGGTTTGTTTTTTTGGTTTGGTTTTTTTTTTTTTTTTTTCCTTTTGGTAAGAGTAGTTCTAAAAGTAAGTGCAGATAGATTTCAATGCTGGTCAAATACCTTATTTCATTCTGGCTTTGTTTAGAATTTTGAGACCCTGCTCATTTTGTTTCCTGGCTAAAGCAGCGAACTCCGAGATGATCATTACTTGGACACATCACTGCAATGCTTTGTGAACAGTGGGATAGGTTTGGTTTCTGTTGAAAGGAGTGTTACAGTTTTGACAAACATATCAACATTTCTGGTGATGGCTTAAATATATTTAACTATGTGGCTCATCTTCAGTTTTTCCTTACTGCTCAAATATAAACTGTGACATTATTTGATTTAATAAGAAAAGAAATAATACAATAGAACAATTAACTGCTAGTTAACTGCTGCAGTTTCTCATTAAATTCTTTGCCTTTTGTTCCCTTGGTTACTATGATAATTCAACAGTGTGTATATGTTTATCTGACATTGGTTTTGTTCCTTTTTCCTTTTTTTAATATTTCTACTTTGTTGCTGTTTTGTATTTTTCCTAGCACCTTCTGTTTGTCTGCATCTGCATGTTTTCGTCTTATGTAAAGGATGGGTAGTTACATTCTCATTAGACACATGGGGGACCTGGGATGTAAGGTCTCTTCTAAATTAACAGGGAAAGACAGGATCATCTTGAATTTTAACAGACTTTTTAGGTGATCTGTTGAATTTCTGAAACAAAAATAAAGTAAACTTTCATTGAGACTTTTACCTGGATGTTCCTATCGATTACTTTCCTTCTTTTTCTCTTAGACTAACCTTAGTTCTTTTTTATTTGTTTCCTTTAATTTCTTAAAACTTATGGCTTGCTGGATCATTTTGGTTTTGTTTGTTTGGGCTGGGGTTTTTGGGTTTTCTTTGTTGTTTGTTTCATTTTTTATTCTGCAGGCAAAGTTATGTTATATGCATAGAGGAATTTTCATGTGGAAGCAGTTAGGTGTGCACCTAAATCTGTCCATTTTCAGAAAATCACGTACGCACTTGTCCTCTTGATCCTGGTGCATCTTATGCATTATGGCCACTCTTCTGTTGCAGTCTTCCTGGTTCTGTCTTACAGGCTTTTCTTCAGAAACTTTGTCTGACTTGGGGATGTCGTTGGTAATCTTTGGTCTTAATACGTCTGTGCTGTTAATGCAATCAGAAGGTCTGACCTGCACGTCGAGTGCTGGATTCTAAATTAGTTCTTAGCCGCATAGGAGTGTTGCATCATGCTTTCCCAGCAGTGCTAATCTTTACACGTAATTTCAGGTTTTAATGTCATTGCTTAATTGAATGTTTATCAGATGTCAGCCCAAACTATTGTGTAGAACTTCTGTAATTAAGTTTTAGAACTGATGAAATCGTCTGCTTGCAAATAGTGTAAAGGAGTTATTTCTTTTTCATAACTTAACATATTGTTTATTGTGAACAGGACAAGTGGATGTGGAAGATGTAGTTCTGTGGTGCAGTTGGATGATGATGTTGCCAGATTGGGCTTCAGTGGAATTTGTATCGTGAGGCTTTTTTGTTTGTTTGTTCATTTTAAATCTTATTACATGATCATGTGAAGGTGGTCTCCTAATTAGGTAACAGAAAACAATTAATGCTGTAACATCCAAGATTTTAAAGGAGCACTGTCTGCACAAGTGCTTTAGTTGTTCTCTGGTTATCAAAAGATAGGAAATGCTGACGTAAAAGGAATGGTAGCTTTTCATCAAACTGAAGTTAGCACAGCATCTCTGGTTAAATGAGGAGAAGAATCATTGGAGCAAATAATATGTTGCTGATACAGTTACACATTTAACACTAATTCTACAGAACATCAGCAGGGACAATGAAGTAATATAAAAGGACTGAACACATTTAGAAATATGGACAGAAAAAAACCTGTTGAATTTGGAAAACTATGAGATTACATCCACACTCATGAGAGTTTTACTTGATACAGCTTCAGAAAAATGATTGAATTTCAACACAGATATTTGTTAGAAAATGAAAAAGCCCGAGACACAGCAGTACTGAGCGTGGGCTGAGAATAGGAAAAATACTGTAGACATGAATTTACAACAGGATATACTGATGGGAAAAAATGTACCTGTTCATGCATCATCAGCCCATCCTGGGAAAAAGATAATTGATGCAATGGTGGAATTGAACTGAATGTATATTTAATTTGGTTCTGGACACCGTTTCTTTCATATATTGTCAAACTTGAGTGAGCCCAAGGGAAAAAACATTTGTGTTAGGTGGCTGGAGGGGACCAGCTTGTAAATGAAGAGTAGCAGAAGTGAATATTTGCTTAAACATGATTTAGCTTGATTAAGAAATAAAGGAAGAAAAGGACAGAAATACAACACTGTTGCTCTCTTAGTCTAGCATTCACGTCTCTAGAAGTAGTAAAGGGACTGTGATTCTGCTGTTTTCCACATAGATTACCAGAGTCAGCGTTGCCTGAGAGAAACAAGTTCAAGGGCACATTTGATGTGCTTTTCTGCCTGTGAAGCATTGCGCCTATTGGAAGGAAATTCTTCAGGAGGTCTTGCTGGAGTTGTACATCTTTGGTCTGCTGGCAGTCGTCTGATCATCTGTAATGCAGCCATTGAGCCCTGCATTGTGTAGGAAACTACCTTGAGGAGAAGTTGAAGTTTATTACCAGTGGCATGTTTAAAAAATAGATCCTGCACTGTTTGCGAGCGTATAAATAAGTTGTGCATTTCTGCAGGGTCTTATAAGTTATTAAAAGGCAGCATAAGGAGTAGAAGCTGGAAGAGATTTATATCCAGGTGGCATGGGCTGACACAAAGCAAATGGATCAAGGACAGTAGAAGCCTGAGCAACTCAAGGAACCTAGACATTTGCTGCAAATAGCCAAGCTTGCTTTTTTTTCCAGGCCATTTAATTTAATGAATAATGACTTTTTACCCATAATCATGACTGATGGCATACCTCTTTGTCCTGACGTTGAGACCAGAAGATGTTACTGTTACTGCAACCTTGCAGAGGGTACCTATTCCTTTAGTTCGCTTCCTAACTAATAGGCGAGTCATTTTTGCAGTAAATGAAGCCTGTAAATATTGCAGTATAATATGCTATAGCCTCTGCTGTGCAAAGACCTAGTTTCCAAGCCATGGCAAACATGTGAAGGAAATTGTGGTAGACCTAGAGATGGCATAGCTGACTTCTGTGTTTCATTTCCAATGACCTCCTTTCAAGGATCAGGGAAGAAGGGTGTCGTAGTATATTCCCTGATTTCTGCCACATGGGGCAGGACCTGGGTTGCTGCCCTTATAAAAACAGGAAACCTCCCTTCTGCCAGCTGCATCTGAGTTGGGCCCCGCACGCCAAAAGGCTGTTTCCTATTTAGCACAGTGAGAGGGAAAGACTTGGAAAAGCATAGTGTTATCATGAGGACCTGAAAAATGTCATCCTGTTCCAGGAGTAGGAGCTCTTCTTTCTGTTCTCTTGCTTTCACCTCTCTGCAGCTAGGGACATGGAAGACAAAAGCTCCAAGGGGTCAATTTTTGTTTGATGTTGCTTGTATTTTAGATCTGCCTCTTTTTGCCATTTACAAAATGATACAAAGGATTCCTGTGACAGGAGGAGAGTGGACTGGAGACATTGAAATACCTTCAGAAGACAAGTCTGGAACATAAATCCTTGTCTCTTCACTGGGCTTCACTTCAAAGTGCCCGAACTAGCCTCTTAGTGCATTCGACTCTAGGAACAGCGACTGTCTCTGTTTCCTGTGTCCCCTGGAAGGATTGACACTTACAGCAAATTACAAAATGTCAACATTGGTTTAAAGGAGAATCTGTTCTGGGTGGTTGTCATTAGAATGAAATACAATAGTTGAAAGTTCTTAGATCAGCTTATCACTTATAAAACTCCCATTTTTTTTCATAAAATCATTACATGAGCCTATTTTTTAGCTTGCTATTTGTTGAAGAAGTTAAGAGATTCTGTTTTAAAAATTTGTTTGGAAACCATTTAAAGGAACATTTTGCTTTAGTCTCACTCTATTTGTTTCTCTTTATCCTATGGTCAGAGGTGTAAATCTTCCTTTGGTAAGGTTTTGGTATGCTAATGTTTCATAAGGTCACAACTTGACATCTTAAATAAAGTGGGTTTTTTCTCCCTATGCGAGATGTTTTGAAACATTTGCTTATTCCGTGGATTGTCTGAATCTGACTTTATCATGCATTAAAGTGGGCTTTGTTTAATAAAAACACTTGTATGAGGAAGGCCTGACATATACTGAACAACATTACAGGAAAAATGTCAAGAAGCTTTTGTGTCCTTCATCATCTTGGAAGCCCTAAAAATACAAGGGAAAGTAATGTTTCTTACATCATCTTGCCTTGATCTAGCTTTGTTCCCACAAACATCAGTGACAGAACTCCCATGCTTTGCAGAACAGCCAATACTGAGAACTTTGAGTGTGCAGAAAGGGGTTTTCAAAAGTACTAAACAAGCACAAGTTGATCAGCTAAGTGCCTGGTACCCCTGAGCGAAGTGGTGATGGCTTAAAAGTTTTTTTTTTTTAAACAAACAAAGAAAACCAGTACTTCCTTATCTTTCATTCACCTTTGCAAACCAGTGACTGTTGTAACTTTCCTGAGCAGTTGTGAGAGGTTTAGGGCCTATCTTAGACATATTTTGTGCAGAAGTTTTAGATATTGTCACCCATAACCTCCTACCGTATGGCAGAGTTCACACGAGTTGTTAGCACATACGACCCCTCAGCACAGTCCCATTTGCAGGGCACTTACTTTGGTCAAACCCAGTGCCACCAGCAGTTTCAGCTCGGATGCTTAAAACCAAAGCTTTGCATGGGAGTGAGTGAGCCGTAAGTGTGCATTCTCTTCTTCTGCTATGTGGTAGGGCAGGCAGAACAGTGGAAAAAAGATCTGGAAATAATGAAATCTTACACCACTGCAGCGAGATTGCCACAAAACATCTGCTGCTTTCAGGATGAGCTGTGGAGGAGCTGGATTATTTACTGTATTGTAGGTGAGATTATTGACAGTGTGAAGCACTGCAATTGAGCGTATAATTGGTGCCATGTAGTGGTAGAAGTAGAGGTCCATATGGCTATTAATTGGGCTTGTCTGTTGTTTTTTTCAAGAGATGTTGAGAGATACTAAACAGAATTGAAATTACTCATGCCTTCCACTGCAAATAAATTTAGTCATGGCTGTTACATCAGTCACGTACCTTTTATGTTTCTTCATCTCTTGTACATGTTTTCCAGATAGAATTAGAATAACAAGCATGTATATAACTAAGGGATCCCATTCTGTGAAGTGCCATTGTGATATAAGCCTGGTCCGTGCAAGAATGAAGAATGAGCAATGTTTCAGTCCACTTTCAAAAGATGTTCAACCTGTGTTTTTTCCTACTGTGTTTTTACCAACTCCAGAGACTTACACTACAGCGCAAAACTTAATTATACTCATCTGAAGAAAAGTGCTGATGAATCAGCTCTTCACCAGGCTGAATATTAAAATGGCTCAAAATAAGGTATTTGCTACATTTACAGATGTAAAAGATTCTGTGGTTGCCCAGCAACCAGAGGAGGAAAAGCAAACAGAGAATGCTGCTCTTCATTAGTGGTGGGGAGCACTGGTGCTTCATCATCACAGCGGCAGTCTGGAATGGAAGACCACCTCTACTAATCTATGTTTCTGCTTAGATGAACACATCCACCTCCTTCTGGATTTGTTGACCTTCTCAGAAGGCAGGCATCATTAGCTAAAAGATCAATTGGCTGTAGAAGTGGTTGCACAAATTGCTAGTTGTTGTAGCCAGCTTTTCTGAGGAAAGGGAGTCGTCTCTGTAGAGAGCTCATTGGACTTTGAGGACTGTAGGTGCCTGTAAGCATTTAACTGGGCTACACCCATGCTCGCTCTTGTCACATAGCCACCTGTCAGGGTGATGAATAGTTCATCACAAATATCAAACCCAGATCTATCTGGCTGTGACTGAAGCTCACTTCTTTTTATCCTTCCCCCCATGGATTGCAGACCATAGTTCCCTTACCCCTTGCAGCAGCTTTTCATGTTTTGGCAGAGCGTTGACATCTTCACCTCTGCCTCTGCTCTGTGTTTTTTTGCATCCCTTTGACTTCTCTTTGTAGCTCACCATTGCTAGACTTCTGATCATTCTCAATGTTTTCTTCTGGATTCTGCTCAGATCGTCTGCCTTCTTGTTGACAGCTACCCTATCTGTGACCGTACCGGTGCTGAATGGGTGCAGCTCCTTCCCAACTGCTGCGGTGCAAAGAGGGACCTGCGCCAGTCTGCTCAGGCTGCAGGACTGCACACCCACGTGGCACTTTAACCAGCATGCTGGCTGCTGTGCCTAAGCTCACATCTCATGTGTAGAGCTCTAATTGCTGGAGGACACTGCGGGTGTGTCACTCCATGTGCCTGGGGACACCCTCCTGGCCATATCCTCACCCTGGGGGGAGCAATCTGAGCATACTGGCGCTAGGTGTTCCCAGTATGTCTCCAGGCCTCTATTCCATCATGGTCTATCTCTTTGTACATCCCAGACAACAACATGGCCTTGAAGACTTCTGTTCACCTTATTATCCATAGCAGCCCCCTTTTCTGCAGAAATACTGCTTATTCCATATTAGTGTTACTGGGTTTTCACACCAGCACTCAGAACCTTGCACTTAGCTTGTTGAACAGCATGCAGCTTTCCCATCAAGGGGTTGGTGAGACAGCACAAATTAAGTTGGTGTTTGGACAGCTGTTTCTGCCTTCCCTAGTGTAGAAATTGCATATTGGGTACCAAGTGAACCAAGAAAGAGAAGTGCATAATTGCCCAGGGAATTATGCCACTGCATAGGGAAGGGGAGAAGAGTAAACTGTAACAGGTGCCTCGTGATTCAGAGGAGTAATGCCAGATTCCTCTGCTCTGGCTTTAATTCCAAGGGGCAGTTTGGGTGCTGAAATGGTGAAAAATAATGGAAATTTTAAAAATTATTCTCATACTACATAAATGAAAATGACATTTTCAGCATGTAGAGAAATTCTGTATTGAAAATATGGTTTTTGCCTACTTGATGGCCAAGGCATCTTGCTGTAGTTGTGTCAGGGTGGTCTGTAGGTCTGTAATGTGTGCAGAAAGGCTTTGGTCGACTAACATACTTGCTATTTGATGCTACCATCAACCCTTTCTTCTTCACTTTTAAAAATCCATTGTTTATTTTTACTTTTTTCATAGTAGAGTAAGACAAAAAACATATCATTGTTTTTTTTTTTTTCCATGGGAGAGTTATTTTGCTTGTAAGAAGGAGAAATATACAGGGGCAGTATAACTTTCCTGATATTCTGGCTGGTACTTAACAGCCAACTTCTCAAGTGGGTACTTGTCCCTGGCCCCACAATGCAGTAATTCACATAAGTCTGTGCTTCATAACTGGCCTTTGTATTTTCCCAGTGAATTCCTTCCACATGTTTTCACAGCCTGAATAAAGCTGTAATTAAAAAAAAAATAATCTTGCAGGCTCTCTATTTTCTGTGTTTGTGAACTGAAATGTGTAATCTCTATATATTAACTTTTCTAATTGTGAAAGCCTCAGATTGTATAGAGCTTTCTAAAGCTTCAGATCATGTAGAGGGTTTTTTCCTCACTAACTTTGGGGTTAAAATGCTTGTCTAATCTACAAAATACAGTTCCAGGGCTTCATTAGTATCCATATTGCAGAAAGAATATGCACAAAGCTGAGAAGTAAATGGTGTGAGCAGTATTTGTAGCCACTATTTCTGTGCAGTATCTTGCACTTCTGCATGTCAGGGAAGCTCATGATTTACAGCTCTCCAGCAAGATCTGGAGGTGAGATCTTTGGGGCTTGTGCTCCCATATCACTTAAGTGGTTTTGGAAATTTTCAATGACATGTCTGAGTATGAATTCAGGTGCCTCTCTAAGGCTCTTAAACAAATCTGTTCTGTCTGTGTTTCAGAAGTTCATCCTAACTCTGCTAAAAGGCTGAAAATCAAGATTAATTTCCTTTCTTAAAGCTGTGCTGTTTTGTTGTGATGGAGCTACGTCTTGTGAAAATAAAAAAATAAAAAATTTAGCTCCTGATGCTGCAGTAGTTATACAAATGTTTAATTTTAAGTACAGAAGCAGTTTGTGTAAGACTTTGTGAATAACCATGTGCGTAACATTTCAGCAGTGTCTGTTTAGCCTCCAGGGTTTGGTTTGTTTTTTTTTTTTTGTAAACTGAGGTAACATTATCCAGCAACAGCAACATTTAAGAAATACAGCCTTTTCAATTTCCTTCATTGTAGAAGTTTAGCTAGAATTGGAGCAGTACAATTGTTCAGATAATTTAAGGCTTTGAAAAAAAGATTCAATAAATTTTTTTTTTAAAGTGAAGTAATTTCAAACAGTTATTGGAGCTGATTAGGCGCAATCACTGCTCTTTGGTTTTTTCAGTCATTTCCCTCCTCTGCCACCTTTGCTTTGTTTGCTGTTCGGTTCCCTGCTGGCCATCTTTCTCCTTGTCTACCTATTCCTCACTTGCTGTATTTTTTCTTATCTTGGTTTTACTGTTCTGTTGCTTGCTGATGTGGTATTGCCAGCTCCTTTGATTTGCTTAAACAAACAGCACTGCAAAAGCAGTACCTGCCTGCTGCAGCTTTGATTTGAAAGTATAGGACCTGTCCAAGTCCCTGTTGTCCTTCAGCATCGAGGGCAGCAAATATTTTAAGAACATGCTGCTCAGCAGCTGTGGCGTGTTATCTGTTATGACTGGTCAGCAGGATTTTTCCCTTTAGACTTCAATCTGTAGGCTCATAAACTCTCTTACAAAGTGTCTGGCATCTGGTCTCAGGAAGGTGATTTGGGGATAAGCAAAACCTGTGTTGGTTAATGAGATTATTCATAGGTGGTTTTTAATAGGTGGTCTTGTATGTTGAGTAGCAGATGTAATTAATTGTGCTTTTCCCAGCAGTGGAAGTGCTCCAGCAGCAGAGATTACCGGTTCACATCCACACTAGTGCAGACAGACCTGGGGTGCTGCTGCTAATTTTCAGGCAGAGCAGTTTCCCTGGTAGTGTTAATAATGCTGCCCAAAAGCTCACAGGGAATTCAGAGTGAAGAAGCAGACCTGCACAGAACAGAACCTGCACCGTCTCCCAGCGCAGCCCCTTTGCCTTGGCTCTGAGAGAAAGCAGGGGACATAGGTCAGGGTCATCTGTTACCTGTCGGAGACCAGATGTTGCCCGGGACCTCTCACTGCCCACCAGGCCAGGGTGTTTCTGTGGATGTGTGAGGAAGAGGAAGGTTGGGCAAAGCAATGCAGCTGGCAAGAGCACAAGGAGCCGTGCGAGGTGCTCCTCTCCTGTGTGAGTTGTGTGGTGTGCGCTCTCCTTCTGTCAAGAGGTCTGAGAGCCTCTCCCCAGGAGATGAGCCATCAGGACAGACTGTGAGATGAAGTGAAAACATTTTGCTGGCATCCTAAAGATAGATATTTGTTCAGGCTAGCTCCCTCTTGCTATGCCTTTGCTTTCAGATTTAGTATTAATAATGGCAGTAATATTGAAGCTTATTGTAATATTGAATTTGATTCAACACAATTGGTCAGGCAGTGCTGTTGGCAAGGTAATTCGAGTGGGATTGCCATCCAATTTGTCTCCAGACAGTGTGGCTTGATGATTCCTGCAGACCCAACCGTTGCTGTAGGAAGGGGCCATGCCATTTGTCCAGAGGAGATGAGGGTGCTTTGCAGAGGTAGCCACCTTGCAAGAACTAATACAAGGAAGTTTTAACAATTCTTTGGTTGGTACAGAAAAGCTGTGCTGATTTCTATTTTTGAATAGAAAGGTAATTGTGGACTAGCCCCATGTGCATAAAAGCAACAATCATACAAAGTGCAGCTTGAATTAAACTTAAAAGCCAGCAAATCCAGCAAGCCAGAAGAAAAAAACTGGTGGGGATTTTATGGTCAAAAAGCCAATTAAAGCTTTACAGAGCTTATAGAAGAGATTTA
Organism: Pterocles gutturalis; assembly: GCF_000699245.1. Taxonomy (NCBI): domain Eukaryota; kingdom Metazoa; phylum Chordata; class Aves; order Pterocliformes; family Pteroclidae; genus Pterocles; species Pterocles gutturalis. The sequence goes on from NW_010123515.1 coordinate 35,276, forward strand.
AGCTTAAAGCCTCCATGAAAGCTTGCAGAACATAGGCCAACACAGAAAATTAGCAACAGTTTGCAGTAGCTAATTCTTTTTTCCGAAGTGAACTCTGTCGTTTTAAGTTGTTACTGTTTATAATCTGAATTGACCGTACTTGTAGGGTAAAGGAAAAGCTGAGGTGGGGTACATAATGGGTAAATGCATAGGAAACTGTATGTGATGAAACAACAAAAATAAATAATCCTGATCTTAGGTAGTAGCATGAAGTTCAAGGATGATACAGAGTAATTTTGCTTAAAAACAGATCCTTGTGTTGTCATTTGCCTGCTATGCTTACAAAGGGCTACAAATCTAAGTCTTGTTAAAGTGTGTTTGTTTAGAAACAGTTTCCAATACTATTTAGGGCAGGAGAAGTGAATTTGTGAGCTGAGAATTCATAATTCCATCACTTTGAAGGATCCTTCTTTTTTCTTCCTCTTCAAGGTGATAACACTAGGAACCACAAAATGTTTTGTAGCTTTTAAAGGAACAACTTGTTGTTATATAGGCTGTACCTCTGTCGAATGCATCGTTGTGCTGCTCCTGAATATATAAACTGGAAAAGGGATACAATCAGATGCTTCAGTAGGATCAGCTTTTCAATAGATAATCCTAATGATTTTCAGTGGATGATGGGAGTGGTTGCTAATGCAAACAACCAAAGGTGTTTTCATCAGTAATGGCTATTGGAGGCATCACCTATGGGCAACAACACTACTTCTATTCACTGTGTACAGAGTGCATAATACAATGTTTTATTCCTCTTTAGACACAGCAAGATTAATATCAATAGCAATAACCATATCTGGCTAATAGAAGCATTTAGTCTATTGGAAAAAAAGGTGTCTCAGGAACACTGTATCTCTGTGATGCATTGTAAACTTTTCCAAAGAAAAATTCTTAGCAAGGCAATTGGAACAACCCAAGGACAACTGTCCATATGGATTCTGACAAATATCAGATTTGTATTTAGCTGGGTCAAATTGATCTCCTGGTCTTTCTTGTGACTGTGGCTGGATTTGTTAGGATGGATCAGTGACACAGACTCTGTGTTCACCCTCTGAGTAACTGGCATGATTTATGTAAGTTTATTGTCTGCAATGTTTTGCATTTGTTCTTAACACTTTTTCTTATCAACAATTATTACAGAAACTCAGATGATCAGCCCAGAATTATTACCTCAGTACCGTGTTTTTCCATTTTCTCTGATTCTGCCATTCACCTTTATCTTTTTATTGTTAAAAATTCTTGATCATCTTAGGAGCTGGATGTTTAAAACTGGGTGTGCTGTTAAATGTTTGCTTCTATTTACCACCTGAATTTCTCTTTTAAATAATCTAACAGGAAAAAAAAAATCCCTTGATTCATACTAATTCTATTGATTTCGATGGGAGATAGACTTAGGAACTTACTTTCTAATAATTTCTCTTATTGCTTTTAGGAGGAAAAGACTGGGATTCAGAAAATGAGCTAGCAGAACTGTGCCTGAAACAGCACTGTCAAGAATGTGTCTGGGATGAATGGCCCAGACTATGTAAAGTCAGACATGAAGGCAGTCCTCAGAAAAAAAAAAAAAAAAAAGGCAGAAAAGTCTAGTTCTGGTAAAATATTCTCCCTTTTAGTGCTGGAAATATGGTCCAGGATTTATGAATCTCACCATTTCTCAAAGTTAACAAATAACTATGAAAACCCCGTGCTAATTAGCCTGTGCTATTCATGTATCTCGTGTCAGTTCTTCCTCTAGTTCAAATAACAGAAAGGTAGCGCATCCAGAAAGATTGCACTTGGCTCGATGACTATGGTTTCTGTAGGATGTTGTGAGATTCATTTTTTTCTCACTTTACCTTCACTTTAGAAGTAGCAAAATACAAAGAAATGCTCATTTAAATTGAAATCACTAAGAGAGAAAAGTGCAGTAATTTGCAAATGCCAGAATTCAAGCTGCCTGTACAAGCTGGATGTGACCTGCAACTGTAGGTGGAGTCATCAGGGTTCCTGGCTCCAGGCCACTCCTTAAGTAGCTAGTCAGTAGCTGGTTAGGTCAAAACTGCACCTTACATTTTCTCCACATGATTTTACTCATCACTGACTGTAAAATACTTTTGATCCTGTAATAACCCTCCAATAAACTTTAGACCTACTGAAAAGGACTAAAAATGTGCCAGGAGAATGCGACTGTTTTAGGTCCTGCAGTTGTTGAAAATTTGTTAGTTAAATTTCCCCTAGACCGTACCACAGAGGAGGGAGAAAACAGTCTTGGACCCAGCGTGTGGCATGTGAGAAGACACATCAGTCAGGCATTTGAGAGATTCAAATGTTGCTGGGAATACCCATGCTCTACCCAGCTGTATACATGTTTCTCTCTGTAACCAGTCTCAGAGGAAATGTTAGATTTGACAAGAGGAAAACTATCAGCTAACTAGGAGAAACTCCGAGAACTGATGAATGCAACATAAATATGATGCACACAAATGACAGCCATCTACAAAAATGCTGCAGCTCTCCTGTAGCAACCTGAGCAGGGCTCTGTCTGCATCTACCCCACAGCTGCTCACTACATCTGTCCATTCCTCCAGGACAGGAACAAACTGCAGCCACCATTGCATATGCTCCAGGAAGCAAGTACAACGTCATTCATATCGGAGAGGTGCTTCTCTCTTATTCTCACCACCCACTCAGCTACCTGCAGGATAGAAAGCTGAGCAGCTCTGTAGAGCCTGCAGGCCTGCATTCAGAAGAAGGTGGCTCAAGGCATTTATACAGCAGTGGATGCAGATTCATACCCCTGTCCTGAGGTGCTACTACAACAATGAGCTCTGGGAGGAGCAGGCTTCCAGTAGCATCCTTCTGCCTTCTGCTTTACATGCTTCTCCTGTGTATATGGTACAGACAGAGCTGTTGCTGCAGAGTAATTGTAACAAAATCGAGTTTTGAGCAGGTAAACGAAATGGATAATTTGTTTGAAAGGCACATGCTGGGCTGGGTATTACGGAGTCCTGACCATCAGATTTGATGTAAGACTAAGCAGGCGCTGCTAGAGAAGTGTGGGCCTGGCTGCAGCAGCATGAGAGAAAAAATAAAAAAGCCACGTCTCACCATTTCTTATGTGGCATGCCTTGCAGCATGCTTACATCAGTGTACTGGATGCTGTGGTTTGGGGTTTTTTTTTTAGCCATGATTACATACTTTCTTAATAAATAGATGTACTTATACAGAAGAACATGCTTTCTTGTTTACATAGTTTTGTGTGTAAAGCCAGTTTGCAGCTTTAAGTAATCTGGTGTGTTCATAATAATATTGGTATCTTGCATATGAACCAAGTGTTGATCATTCAGATTTTTAATTCTCCTCTGGCAGGAAATTTTAGAACTTTCTGTGTTGCTTTGTTGTCTTTTGCACAGTAAAACTAGAAGTTTTCTAAATCTGACCAGGTTTGATACAAGTCACAGGAAGTGATTTTGTGGTTAGAGATTATTTTGCAACTTGTTTGTTTAAGACTACAGTTGGAATTAAAAAATCCTTCTGATGCTCCATATGACCCTGTCAGGAATAGAAAAGTAATGAGCCATTGTGCAGAAGTCAAGAAATGTGTGTGATCAGTCATATTTGCAGATTTGAAGCTGCAGTTCTTCAGAAGACTTTTTAAACTAAGGTTTCTTCCTGCCTTGTGATTGTCAAAGTAGTAACTATTTTAGAAGTGTACTAGTTGAGTAATATTTGAAACAATTTTCCATTTCTGAAGTCCAAGGCTGTCACTGGAAAAGTAACTGAATTCACAATGAATATATTTTTTACTTAAAGAAAAAATCGATGCACTTCTTAACTTACCATTTGATGAATAATTACTTTTTCAGGGATATAGAATAAATGAGAAGAAAAAATTTCCAAGAAATGTATCCTTCTTTTGCAACTTACTCATTTCACTTTGCAGACATGTTTCTTGGATTTTTCTTGTCACAAAAGAAAGGGCAAACAAAGATAATAAAGAAATTGAGCATGTTTTTAAGAGGTAAAATTTTAATATCTTGCTGAGCAAGAAGAGAGTAAATACTGCATCTGTGGAGCTTATAGGTGATACAGAGCTCTGAGTTACTATGAGGAGTCAAGTGGATAGGAGTGGGAAAATAAAACCTTCCAAAAAATGCATGCTAATACAATGAGGAATTTGAAAGTGAATGAGGTGGAAGCTCTAGTTTATCAGAAGAGATCAAGGAGTATTCTCATGAGCACATCTGCAAATATGTTGCATTAATCAGAACGTGCCGTTGAAGCTTTTGTGGCCTCTAGACAAGGGAAAGTATTAAGAATATTTTTCTAGATTACAGATATTTTGATATTTTATGAGGAAATTATTACCACTTTTTTCTTTAAAATATGTATGAGTGATAATAGGAATGTGGACATGCTGGTTTACTGTAAATAGCAGAGTTTATGCTCCAGATTATCTCTTTTTCTTGCCTGGGATCAGTCTGGAGTAAATCACAACTGAAGAGAGCTCGGTGCTCTCATATTATCATTCCCTGAACCTCTCTGTGTGTTGCAAAGGCAGTACAAACTGCAATACATTAATGCTCTGTTTGCATCCATCCTCTGGAAAGCTCCAAGAACAAAACCAGGCTTTAGATCCACTGTTTGACCATCACAGGCAGTGCTGTGAGGGAGCTGGGGGTTCTGGTTCCAGTGTGGAACCTCTGTTTACGCAGCACCCCACCCACACTGGGTCTAACTCTTCTCTTGTATTTGCTTTTAAAAACACCTCTGCTTGTAAGATTCTCCAACAAAATATTTTTTTTTAAAGAGTAAGAAATGTATATTGTGCATCTCATCTCACCCTCCAGTGAAACTTCCATTTAGTGTAAACATCAGGCAAGTACGACAGCCTTCTTCCTCTGAAGAGGATGATGAATTCTGACCTCAGGGGAAACACAGCTCAGCTACAGTCAATGGCAAAACTCCAGCTGACCTGAGCGGAACTAGGATTTGGCCCTTGGTGTTCATCTCATTTCTAACTAGCTAAGGACAAAATAAAGCCTGGAAATCCATGTGTTTAGATTTGTTCGTCAGATAACTTTCTGTCAGCTCCTTAAAGCCATCTGTGATTTTTTTTTTTTTTTTCAGCTCAGGAACTTGAATTACTGCCATAGTCATGCTTGGAAAAACCCAAGGCTTTTGGTGTAGTCCTACACTGAAAAATGAGTATGTGGCTCAGAAAGGTACAGCCATGGGTGTTCATTTTAGAAGTTAAAGCATGTTCTTCATTTTTGTTGCTTCTGCTTGCCTTGCAGAGTCTACACACAGTAGAGCAGGTATGCATTCTCTCCATCGTTGTCATCAGCACGTCTTTCTATTTCCTTTTCTTCACTAAAACCTTCCAATGAACTCCAGTTGATGGCTCACAAACCCCTTCAAACCACATAAGGTAATGACTTACCTCTACAGGACAGCAACTTCTTAGCCTTAACTTTTAAAAAATGCCTTAAACGTTTTTGATAAGTTTACTAAATTATTTTCATAAAAGTTTTGAATAGGAGCCTATACAGGAATGTGCTATGTGATTGACCAGACTGTCATCTTTAAATGCCATTAGAGATGCTTGCAAAGAATCAATTTTATTCTGACTACTTAGATATATGTAGGAAGAATTAAGATTTTTTTCATTCAAAAGGTGTGTTTTGTCACAAGGTCAGCAAGACAAATACTTTATACAAACCAACCTTAAAATAAATTAAGAACTTCCCACTTAACCCTGCTTGGCTTCAGTATTGTAAGTCCTGACTTACAATTTGAAAGAATGGTGGATGATGTTTTGCTTCTCAGTGTTTTTCTGAAATTAGAGTCCACCATTTGGAAACACAAATTAAAAAAAAATAAATAAATCACCAAAACAAAAAAACCAAAACTTTGTCCCATCCTGGGACATTGTCCATTTGCCTCTGATTTGTATGAAGTGTTTATAACCTGACTTTTTCCAAGCATTGGAGCATATAAGGAAGCATCATTTAAATTGTGGACATAATTGTGACCTCTGCTAGAAAGTCTGAAGAGAGCAAACATCAGTTAAGGGAGGAAGAGTACTGCAGCACATGATTGTTCAGGATGTTGAAATGTTGCAGATAGAAGAAAGAATATTTTTTTTTTCTAAACTGACTGTGGGAAAAAGGGGGATTTAGAGGAGCTTGAGAGGAAGTGACCTTAAAGAGACCTGGACAGTATCTGCCATAACATTGCCTTTATGTGAAACACTTTCTGTCTTTGGTGCTTTATTTCCAAATCTTCCTGTCTCCTCCTCTTTCAAATCAGTCCACTAAACTACCAGCCATGCTGAGTTTTACTGTCGAATGACTGAAAACATGTGAGTTTACTGTGCTTATTCCAGGATGAACTTGGAGGATAGTAAAAGCAATTGAATGAAAGTATAAGCAGGGCATTTTAGTGAGAGGTACAACAGGGGAAAGTATCTATAAATGTAAATTTGTGGTTAGAAGTGAACACTCAGTGGAAATGGGAGGTTAAGAACTAGATGGATGCATGGCAGTTTGACAGAAAAGCTGTTGAGTTGAAAATGCAGTAGAGAGGTCTTGTTTACTTAAATTTTGGTTGGATAGCAGTGAAGCTTGGAATGAAATTTTTTTTTTCCCAGTATTGCTCTTTCTATCCCCATATTATCTTTCCTTGATCTCAGTCTCTGTGATACCAACAGAGCCTGTATCTGTGGTGAAAATATGGCAGCACCTGAGCCCAGAAAATGTATTGGAAATGCAGCCCCCACCCCAACCATCTAGACGTAATTTCTAGAGAGCTTTGTGATTAAGAAAAATAAAATCATCCAATTCAGTGTAAGCTGTAGAATCAGTGGAGGAATTAATTGGAAATTAAGAAAGAAGAAGAGATCAGGAGAAATTATTTGAATGCAGGTCAAGTTGCACCGGGGGAGGTTTAGGCTAGATATTAGCAAAAATTTCTTCACTGAAAGAGTGATCAGGCATTGGAGCAGGCTGCCCAGGGAAGTGGTGGAGTCACCAACCCTGGAGGTGGTCAAGAAACATGTAGATATGCTGCTTAGGGACATGGTTTAGTGAGTTAGGTGGTGTTGGGTTGACAGTTGGACTTGATCCTTGAGGTCTTTTCCAACCTTAATGATTCTATGACTCTAGGTCATGACCTTAATCTAGCCATGCTTCACTTTTGGATGATAGTTTGAAATCCCTGAGGAAACAGCAGGAAGATGGTCTGGTCTTCGAAGTAAGAGTTTTACTTAGCACCACAAATGCAGAAGCTTTGTGAATTGTTAACTTAAAGATGGTAGATTTACAGATTAAGGGTTGAATCATAGAGCTTGGGGAAGTTCATGGGTGAGGTAGACACATCAAAGTTTATTCGTAGAATATGATTAGGTCAGTGATTTTAAGCATCATAGTTCAATCAGCTGTCATTGGCAGACATCTAGTTGGGTCAGTAAGCTTGCTTTTGGTGGGCGGTCCAGTGAGGAATACCAGTAGGACAGGACAGATGAATACTGGTAGGATCAGTTTACTATCTCTCTTTATCCATGCATCCCCATACAGAGACGCTCTCCGGACTGCTTAAGCAGGTGGTACAGACTTGTCAGCAGCGGGAGGTGCACCAGTCGTGGTGCAGCAGCTGTTGCACTCCAGGGTGAGGAGCGCAGGACACACGTGCTGAGGAGTTTCTTGCTGTGCCTAAACGCCTACCAGGGGCACAAGGCCTGGATGTCTGGGCTTAGGTGAAGAGCACAGTGCAAAGGCAGACCGTGCACTGGAGTTGCTCTGTGGTGGTTTGGTTCAGAAGCAGTGGCACACCATGCAGCCAAACCATCCCTGCTAAGGAGCATCACACTGTAGTGCTGGAGAACTCAAGATTGCTTGGTGATGGAGGTCAGAGACAAGGAGGCAAAGTCCAAGTCCTGCATAAATGACCCTGAGGGTCTTAATGAGCTCTGGATTCTCTAATAGGCTAAAATGTTTTAGAGATTAGACCTTTGACAGGATTATTTTGAGTATGATTTATTAATCAGGGCAAACAATGTTTTATCTCTTGGATTGACATTTACATTATCGTCAAGCTCAATACCTCTCTAAACGCTTATTTCTCCTCCATCTTCCTGAACTGCCATGGGCATTTCTAAGTGAGTAATGTGTCTGTAAAGCTGAGGCCTCAGTAACACATTTCTGTCAGGAATAATACGTTAGTATGATTCTTAACTGGTAGTTGCCACTAAGCTTAATGAGATGTCTGTTCTCTCAACTTACCTCACATTTTAGAAGTAAATCCTTTATGCAAAGGGTAAGGATTAATAAACATGAACTCTGTGTTAGAATTAAATGAAAGAAGACATCTCTCACTTCAGGCATCTTTCTGTGTTTATGACTGGGGGCTGAATAAAATCTAAAAAGCATTTTGTGGTATTCCAATAAAATTCTGTGGAAAAAACACAAGTTTTGGATGTTGTAGTTATTATTACAATTAGACTGACTTGTGATAGCTCCTATAATATGAGGGCCATTAATTCACTGATGTTTCAGAGAGGTCTCCTAATGTACTCTAGGGTGACTTAAAGTAACTTTAAAAAGGACAGAAATCTCTGAAATTATTTAAATGTGTTTTTAGTGAACCATTCTGCAAGAGAAAACAGCCTTCTCTATGCACTTGAAGTCTAATTCTCTGTTTTGCTTAACAAAAAAAAAGTGTTTACAGATTATTATTTTTTGATGTGTATTTTTGTTTTCAGTATGATAGTTGATTTTAACATTTCACTGAAATCTTAAGGTGTTGGAATAAAAAATACTATTTTTTTAAATAACCGATGAGTCCTAGCATGGCATCATGGATGGCTTCAGTCTTTTTGCATGCTACTTGATATAATTGTTCAGTTTTCTGATAAATCTAAGTATATTAGTTTCTTTCAAGACCTGATAGTGATAGATACATGTAAGTGTGGACATAGATGAATGATAAATTTGTCAAGAATTAACTCTATTGTTCAATAGAGGTCTGACTTCTTGCTAATAGTGTTTCTCAAGTACCTATATAAAATTTCTGGTCCTCCTCAACTTTTGTGATCATCTTGTGTAGATGATGTTTTTTGAGTGCTTTCTTTTGAAAACTGACCTGTCAGGATGCTTTGGCAATTTTTGTTCAACCATTTGCCGTAACTCTGAAATTATGTCTCTAGAGCAATACAGAGGGGAATGTGGTAGTCTGTGCAAACCTGTCAATTTTTTTCTGACCCAGTGTATGAACATCATGAGAAATGACAGATCACAGATCCATCTAACCAAATGTGTTGTTTCTTGGAGTGGCCATTATCAGATATTTTGTGAACAAGGTAAGAACAGGACACATATAAAATAGGGTTCCTGGCAGAGAATTACTTCCTTGCTCTTGGAAGTCAGTTGCTTATGGTCTTGAGGTTTTGCAGTGAAGAAGAGTACACCAGTATCTCATGTCACATAAATGGGAGCAGAGGAAACAGCCTGATGGTGTGAAAAGGGAGAAATGGCAGTGGACAGCAGCTGCTGGGTAAAATGTCGTGATATCAGAACTGCTTTGAGTACAGGTCAGCTCCACAGACGGTTGAATGCTGTAGCTCTTCTCTGCTCAGAGACCTCCTGTGCTTGAGGTGGTTCACAGAAGAGGCTCAGAAACTGTGCTAGCACAGGTAATGACAGGTGAAAGACAACTTGAGCACAAACTAACAGGGACCCCATCACTGCCCATGCAAGACACTACAAGCATACTAACACATTTTACAGTCACAGTTTTTGTTTTCTTGATAGACCTATCCACACATAAAGCACAATTACTTTCCTGTAACAACAGGCAGTGCCCTATCTACACGACATAGACAGTATTTTTTGATATGTAATTCTTTGTGTTTTTTTTTCCCCCATTATTTGAAATGACTCCTTAGAAACTTCCAAGTGGCATTCTTCACAATGTCACATTTCTCCTGACATTTATTTGTTCCCATGCTTCCAGTGGAGCCAAAACTTAAGCCAGTTTTGTAGTTCTCTCCTTCCTAAAGCCTTGACATAATATTTGATGCAGCCAATAATATCCACACAGCTCTGAGAGTATGGTTTAACTTATGTTCCCTTCTCTGATTGCAAAGATTTTTCAGAAATAGAAGTCCACATATTGTAGCTATAACTTAAAGGGCATCTGTTTGCTTCAGCTTTTATTTTACTGTTTCCTGGCAACAGAGTGGTCAATATTTCTTGTCTTCATATCTCTTTAGTAGGTACTTAGTTTTGGGAATACATTTACAACAAGATGGTGATCATTAAATAGGTCAAATTTAGTGCAACAAAATGCCTGTGCATTCTTTTTAGAACATTATATTCTAAAATTAATTTGTTCGCTTTCTTGCAAAAGCCTATCTGATGTCTTGAAAATAAATAATTGCTGCTCTCTGTCTTGTAGCTGCACAGTATTAGTTCCATCTCATCAGGAAACAGTGTCTCAAATGCTAGTAGATATTAAATGTAAATGCTGCTGGATATCAAATGTATACAAAGGGATAAACCAAAGTAACCCAAAACTTAGCTTCAGGGGAAAAGCATTAAAGTATTTACTGTTTCATTGTATTGAATATATCTGAATGTACGGTACTTGAGAAAAGACTCACTTCTTTAAATGTTGCCTTGTACTTTCTCTTTTTTTTTTTTTTTTATGTTCAGTGGTCCTGATTCTACCCAAATCTGAGGGAGTGAAAGCATGTGCATGCAATGTTTAGTATAATCTTCCTCGAGTATGTATTTCATGTAGGAGAAGGGCTATACTAGGTCTTATCAAAGGTTCACGTCCTTCAGTATGTTCAATCTATCAATGAATGTAAACAACTTCCTAAGGAGGAGTAAGATCAGGAGACGCCCCTACTGCCACATCTTTCTAATACCCTGCCAGTATCCAGTATCTACATCTCAGCAACTTCCTGGCAAAGGTGTTGTTTATTATACCTAATAATCTTCAGTGGAAGTTTTTCTATGGGCTTGCCCAATTTCTCCTTGAATTCTCATAAGCTTTGCACATCCTACAATATCCTTTGTCAAGGATTTCCACAAATCTACTATGTAGTGTGTGACAAACCACTTCCTTTTGTTTGTTGTGAACCTGGTTCCTATTAGTTTTGTTTTATTCCTGCTAGTTCTTGCACAGGAAGAGACAGTGGACACCAATCCCTGTCCAGTCTTTTCATGACATTTATTATTTGGGTAGACCCTTTTCACATTCCCCAAAGTAATTTCTCTTCCTGGCTGAAGAGGTGTAGCTTAGACATTTATTCCTTCTATAGAAGCCATTCCATATCTTCGAAATCCCTTTTGCCCTTCCCTGAACCGTTTCCAGCTCTACTGTTTCCTTTCTCAGATGAAGTGATGAAAACTGCATGCAGCATTCAAGGTGCAGCAATCACAAATTTGCGTAGTGCCATAGCCATGTGTTCATCTCTCCCCTTGCTAATAATTCCAAATATTGAATTGCCTTTTTTGCCTATTGCTGAGCATTGAGCTGTTTTCATGATTTATCATGACCTCAGGATCTCACTTCTGGCTGATAATGATCAGCACAGAGCCCTTCATTTTATGTGTGAAGCTAGAATTGTTTTTTGACATATGTGTCACTTATGTACATGAATATACATGAGCTGTTGAAAGTGGAGTCTCTGTAGATATCCTGTGGATTTGTCTAGACTACTGAAATAAGTCAAGTTGAGTTTGGAGTTAGTGCATTTCATCTCTTTTTGCTCATCACCTTAGGATAGTGAAAAATGAATACTTTTAACTAAGTAGTTAGGATCCGCTGGAGATTCTCTAAAATATGTGCCTCAGCTGGCTAGGAAAAAGGTACTAACCTGTATCTGCTTGAGGAAAAAGATTAAGCTCAGGTCATTGCTGGTGGGGTAAACAAGGTAGCTAACACAGACCTGTTCTGAGCCACTTGGCTGCAACCTGACAGATCTATTGACCGAGTATTTTTTGTAAGTCTCCATTGGTTGCTGTGGAGCACCATGGATTAGGTATTTCACTGCAGCAATTTCAGATTCAATTGAGAAAAAGAACTGCCTCTTGTTTTTTACTTTTTTTTAAAATAGACTTTGACCTTAATTCTCATTTATTCAAAATCCACATTGCACCACTCAGTGTAATGAAGGCTTAAAATAGGCTTAAATGTAATTTGAAGCCCATTTTTCTGCCACTGTTGTTTAAAATGCTTTTGGTATAAGTGATAATCAGAGCCCCTATTTTTAACAAAAAAAGAAAGAATATTATTTTCTCTGTGGCTGAAAAAAACCCACAAAGTATAATTGTATTCTTTAGCACAGTCTGAGGCCGTTTCTCAAAGAAGTTTACCTTAACATAAAAGAAAAGAAGTACTGCTATTCATTTGTCTAGTGTATATTCTTTTGTTGGATGTCTCATTAGAAATTACACAAACTGAGCATAAAAATCTTCTTCACCTTTGAATGTATTTTAGTACAGGCTTTTTCACTTTCACACTCCTTGTTTTGATGTATCTACAGGTACAAATGTCATTACTGTGAAGTACCTGGCCACATCTGCAAGTAATTTTCAATCTTTTGAACTCTCCCAGATCTTTTCATTTATTAGTTGCATTCAGATTTACCATACTGCTTTTATTTTTGTTATATTGGTGCATGACGTCCATTCAAAAAAAAAGAAAGGTGATGGTGTTACTTGATGAACAGCTGGGTTGTGTTTTATAATGAAGTTTGCCTTAAAACAAAAAAAAAGGATGAAGAAAATGTATTAAACCTCCCTGCTGAAAAGAAACAAACAAGAGACTGTGAAGTATTACTCCTCTTATGCCTGGTCATCTAGGCACTTAAGTATGCCCTTGTATCTTCTTGTTTCCTTAGGACTAATCATCAAAGTAAAGTCACGCACCTCTGCTTCCAGGACTGCTTAGTTTTTTTTATAGTAAATAGTCCAGCATTGGTTGGAATTTTTGGCATATTTGAAAAGAAGAACAAAAAAGTGAATCTAAATAGTCTCTGGAAGCCACGTACCTGTCCTCCTACACAAGTGCATTGGCTTCTCTAGCCTGTGCTCCTTTTTCTGTGTCTGAAGGATACATGGCTCTCTCTTTCACAACATGTTAACGTTTTACAAGTAGGAATGGAAAATCTTCGCCTTGATTCCAGAACGGTCTGTAAGCCAAGGTCAGGGCACTCTGCTGGGCTGTGTCCTGGGAAGCCATCTCGCTCTGGCTGTGCTAAACGCTGTAAGGACTGAGCTGCTGGGAGCCACCGCCAGCTCCTGCTGCTTCCTCTCCTCTCTTTCCATTGCTTAACTACCTAATTTCAGGGCCAGCACTAATCTCTGTGCCCCATTCTGTCCCTCCTCCCCCTCTCTATGGACATTGTCTGGATTCTAGTCTGAAAGCCCAGCACCATCTTACCTGGCGTCCTTTTGCGAAGCAAAACCTAACTACATTTTAAACTCTGAAAGCAGAGAAATGCAAGTTCAAGACATTTTAAGGCCTCCTTATAATGTCCGACTTATGTGGTTAAGCAAGAGTATTTGCGCCAACATATGGTATCTCATGAATCATTCAAATAGCTAATAATGAACAATCTGTATTCTGTAGATTGATCACAGATTTTTTTTTTTTTTTTTTAATTCTTAGGGATGAGATGTGAACTCTGCTGGTACAGAATGTGTCTCATCCTTGTAGACAATAAAGAAGCTAAAAAAGCTTCAGACAACTCATTCATTCAAATTTCCAGGAATCAAAAATAAGGTGAAGCCTTTTCATTATGCATGAAGAAAGCTTAGTAAGCAGCCATTTCTCATGCACTTGACTGTATTTTCTGTTGAACTATTTTTCGTGAGGGAGTGCTGCTACTCTAGGGGCGAAGTGGATGTGTTTATCATTTGAAACAAGACATAATGTGGACCTCCAAATCGTAAGCACTGTGTCATCTGCACAGGCAGCAAAGTGGACAAATATTTGTTTGCACCAAGCTGTTTCCAGCTGGGGTGAGAATACTTTTATGGTCTTTGAAGATACCAAACTAATGGCTAGGTTACGGTATTGTGTACCGATGTGAGCTGAGCTTCTCATCCTTAGCATGCTTGTATCTGGTAGGAGGAATGACATGGAGGCTTTTGAGGACATCTTCTCCAGGGCAGAGAGTAGCACAGAGCCCTGTTGAGATTTCGGGGCCATAGTACAGAGATTCTGGTGATGACATCCCTGGCTCAAATTCTAGGCTTCCACCCCTATCTATTCTTTCAGTGGTTCTTTGTGGCCCCTTAGTGGCATCAAAAAATGCTCCAAAGGGTCCTTAAGCCACTTAGTCCCAAATTTATGAGTTGCATGCCATCTTGGGTCGCTGGAAGTGTAGCACCAAAGGGTGCCCTTAGGGAGCTATTTCGTATGAGGCATGCTCAGCACTGCACTTAAGGGTGTTTCAGTACAGGTGAAAACAATGAAAATTAAGACATTATTATAACTAATTAGGTTTACATATCCTATGCAGCATAATTAAAAAAAAAAAAATTGGACAATTTGTATTTAGATAGGTTGTTAGAGAATTTAGTCAAAACAGGAGAAACCATGTTGTGTGCAGTTTCAGACCCCTTTAGTGTCCCCCCGCTCCCAGCCACAGAATTCCCTCCCAAGGAAGTAAAAGACCTGGGAGATGCTGCTTCAGTTTCTATACAAAATTTTCTTAGTGTCATTTCCACACAAAACACACGGCTACATCAGACTAATAATGGCAAGAACCTGTTCCACATGTAACTTTATGTAACTGTACACCTTCCTGGCTGATACAGTGAAGTTCTCACTAAGCCTGGGTTCACTGCTTCCTCCATTTCGTCTACAGAACAGTCTGTCTTACACCTCCCCGGGCAGTCATCCTCAGTGAAATAAGACAGTGAAACATGATTCACTTCTGACAGTGCAATAAAGCTGAAACAACTGTTCTGTACACACAGAAGCTACCTGATTGACTTCATGTTTTTAGATTCAAAACTCGGGAATCTCTAAAATTTGCTTCCAAATGTTATATGCAGAACAATTTACTTCAGATATTTCATGAAAGTACAGCCAAGACTGTATTGTCTGCAGTCAGATACCTGCATAATCCTCAATTCTAAATGCCATGAACACTATGAAAACAGAGGTTTCATCCACAATGGTGTCATTTTAACTGCACTCAAAAGGATGTAATCATATATTACTGAAAGTTTCAATGTCATTTTACTATGGAAAACTATCTTCTAAGGACAGCTGGATTTTAATAGCTAAAAATAATTTTAAAAATATACCTTTCATTAAAGTTGCCTTGATAATTATGATTTATAACAAAGGGGTAACTATCTGGAGCTCCTCCTGTATGAGGACAGGCTGAGAGTGTTGGGGTTGTTCAGCCTGGAGAAGAGAAGGGAGACCTTGTAGCAGCCTTCCAGTATTTAAAGGGGGCTACAGGAGAGATGGGGAGGGGCTCTTCATCAGGGAGTGTAGTGATAGGATAAGGGGTAAGGGTTTTAAGCTGGAAGAGGGTAGATTTAGATTAGATTTTAGGATGAAATTTTTTACTGTGAGTGTGGTGAGGCACTGGAAGTTGAGGATGCCCCATCCCTGGAGGTGTTCAACGGCAGGCTGGATGAGGCTTGGGCAACCTGGGCTAGTGTAAGGTGTTCTTGCCCATGGCAGGGGGCTTGGTACTCAATGATGTTTTAAGGTCCCTTCCAACCCAAGCCATTCTCTCCTTAACCACATAAGTTAAATTACAGTGCACATCTTGCTCCCGTGGTCCCATTCCCTTTTTTAGAGCAAGTCACTCATGCATTATAATTTAGAAGTTCCTACCTCAGTGCTGTTTATAAAACTATTCCTCAGCATGCTCCTAATAGTTAGCTAGATGATGTTGGTTTCAACATCATTTTCATTTTGTAGAGAAACTTCTTCAGTGGATTATTATCTGTGTGTTTTCCCTGCAATGCTGTAGAGAAGTATAGAAAACATCTGATGGGCTTCCTCTTGAGCGTGATATTCTGTTAAACCACTGCAGTTTAGACAAGAGCTACATAATGATGTAGAACCTGTATGTCCTCTTAGTATTGACCTTCATGCTGTTGCTGGAATTTTTAGTAAATTTGAAACATAGTATGGGGATTAAAAAAACCCCACAAACCCCAAGCTAGAACTTGCTGGAGTCTACCTCTGAGTGACATCCATCTTTTCTGGAGTTGTCATAGGTTCTTGTTAGCAACAAAGAGTGTGTCTTCATGTTTCTGCTGCTGTTTCAGCTGACAGTGATAGCATAATCAGTTGACCTTCTTCATCTTTATTATGCGTCCATTGTTTCAGAATGCAAATTCTGAAAAGTCAGCCAGACAGGCCAAAGCTATTGCACCCATTATGTCAAATGACATCCATGAAGTAACACTTCTCTACCCATTCTGTGTGATGGTGTAGCTTTTAACAGTCTTTTGCCAGGAAAAAAAAAAAAAAATCCCTATTTTTAACATGAATGACCTTATAACAATGTGGTTTTCTCAGTGTAGGTCAGATTTCAAATCCCTTCAATTTACCCTGATGGCTATTTTATTACCAGTCTCCTGAAACTTAAATTAATGATAGTTCATATCTATGACTGTATGTGCAAGCTTACTTATTGATGTGTGGTTTACCTATGAGTGCCATCCATGTTAGGAGATTCCTTGTGAGCTGCACCTGAGTACCCCGAAAAGGTTAATAGCTAAAGATCACAGTGCAAAAATGAAGTTCAAAGTGAAGCTGTGGAGGTATAACGATCCTGTTGCCCCTACACTCTTTTCCTTGGTACACCTGTGACAATGTATAGTAGTAGCTGAGGGTGTATTTCATTAACTTCTGTGTCAAACTGTCTCCAAAAGCCTTATTTTATAACACACTGAAGTTGCAAAGAGCCATCTCTTGATTTATCATGTTATTCAACAGCTATTCATTTCAAGGTTACATTAAAATGAATTTATTACTGAAATTAATTTTCTTAAATGTGAGTCCAGGAGGTACAACCTGCAAGTGAGTTGGCTTAATATCAAATGGAATAATTTTTCTAAGCCATATTAATAGTTACGCTGTTGGCATCCAAACCAGTGCATGTACAGTTAGCCACTTCGAGCCTGTTGGAACTGTGTGCATGCATAAATCATATGTCTTAGAATAAGTAGTTGTGTAGCTAGGTTTTTAATTTTTAATGGAAAATGAAACACCAGCATTTGCAGGAAATGTTCCTCATTTGATCATTTGAATTGATATTGGGCCATCAGAAAAGATATTCTGCATGAAAATGTGGTATTAGAGCATTCAACTGCTCAAAGCTGTAAGAAAATGCTAAGTACTTCACTCCATTTTAAAACTTCTCTTAAAATATTTTCTCTGTACATACACACTTTCTTGCCTGTGAATACAAAATATTTGGAAACTTGCTTGAAAATACTGAAATGTTTTGCTGCAGTTATTGTATTGTTAATGATAGTTGCTAGTATGTTAATTTGCAATTTTACTCTGAGGTTAATATCCTTATTCCAATTTGCATTGGAAGACAACTTTGTATTGGTGGAAGTTAATTTTTGATCTTGCTTTGTCTTAGACTTTACTTCGTAGTGTTTAGAAAATAACCCATTAAGATGTCTGGAGGACAAAAAGCAAGGTTTTCTACTGAAGGACAGATTGTAAATTAATTTATTTCCAGTGATAGTGATTTAAGAAAGTAATTCAAGTTAATTTTTTAGAGAATGTGTGCTTTATAAGGGAAGAATGCATATGCATCTTTCTAATGCCTAGGACAACTACATCTTGCTTAACGTTGCTGCTTGGGTAGCTTTTCAACCGGAGTTTAGGTAAGGAGGCGCTGGCTACATCCTAACCTGAAGGGTACTGAGGTGCCACCTCAAGGCTGTGGGTAACAAGAAAAAGCAGTAGAAATTGCGCTGTACCTTTAGAGTGAAAAAACGAAGTAATTTTTTCTTTTCTCAGGTTGATGGTTTAGTAGGTTTCTTAATCTCTCTGAGCTCAAAAATATGGTTAGTTGCCATGCGGCACAGGAACCTCTGGCTTTTGCAGGGGCAGTAACAGTGGTTTGTGGTGTACGAGTCTGTGGCTGTTGTTCCAGCTTCAGCGCTGCCTTTCTCTGCTTGGGTTGGCATGTGCATGGACGTGTGTGTGCTGTTCTGAAGAGAGGACAGGGAAGGGGAGAGCTGGCTAATGTCGATCTGTCCTGCTGTGGATGGAGCGTTACTGACACCTATGGTTTGGCTTACCTAGGCAGTGCCCCTGTAAACTCTCCTATGGAAGTTCGTGAAATGTTCCTTGCTTAGGACTAAATTTCCAAAACCCTGATTCTGCCTTTTTCTACCTGTTTTGGGGTTTTAACTTGCCATCCGCTGCATCAAACTGGAGCATTGGTCAGCAGATGGAAATAAATTTTAAAATGTGGTCTGTTTTCCAAGAATTGCAGTCCTAAAACCAGCCAGAGCTAGAAAGAGGAATATTATCCTGGCTCAAAAATCTTTTAAAAAAATTCTGGTTTAGAGTTTGAAGTGTTAGAACAAGTCCTTGTCAAAATGGATTAGTGAGGGTGGAACATATGATAAAGCTGTCAACAGGGTATTAGGACTGTGCCTAATGGGAATGGCCATGCCAGTTCAGACCAGAGGTCTGTCCAGCCCAGTAACTTATCTCAAGTGGTTCAGAGGCAGACTGTGAGGGCAGAGTCATGGACAGGGCAGGCAGGCAGGCAGCTGTAGCTGCCCGGAATGTTCTCCTTGGCTGCCACAGTTTGTGGCTCAGGGACTTTCAGAGACATAGTGTATCCTTGTGTTTGACTGCTTTTGATAAGCATTGTAAGTGTGTCACAAAGTCCTGCCTGGGCTTGTGCACTACAAGAAAGCTTGCATGTGTATTAGGACCCAGCTGGTCACTGAGCTCAGTCTGCGCTACCAGGAGATGTGCATATGTATGTGGGTCGGGAGACAGCAGGTCACTGGACCCGCTCAGTCACTGGGTGGCATGGCCTGTGTGCCCAGGCACTGCTGTTTGTTGACACTGTTGTGAAGATTCATGATCATGTTGTATTTCACAAGATTTTAAGAAAAATAAAAAGTTTTTTTAAAAAAAAAATATCAATTGCATACATAGATGTGACACCCTTGTTTTCAGGATTGGAATCCTGGACCTTGCATACCTTATTAGATCCTGATCATCTGAACTTCAAGCGCCTCCAGACAGCTTGCCCTCTTTAGCTCACAATATGAGGCCCAGCAGTGGGACAGAGCATTGTGGGACACTTGCCCCCATAATTTGCTGCAAACTTAGTGAAAAGGAAAGCCCTGTGGAAGCTGAGTCACACCAAGTTAAGAGCCAGCTGTCTGCGTGGAAATGGCTGCAACTTATTGTCTAATTCACATTAGCTACTGCATCTGCGCTGATTGCAAAGACAACCCACCTGGATAAAATGTTCATAGCTGGCTTTCTCTCTCCCTAGCAGGGAGGATGTGAGAGGGAAAAGATTTGCTTCAGTTTTTTCAATGTAAACAACATGAACAATATTTTATTGATTGTGTGAGATACTTGGGAGATACTGATCTTGCTTTCCTTTTTTCAACTGCATGTCTCAAGTCCATTTTGTGCTCCCTGAATTGGCGGGAGAATATATTCTGAGTGTAGTAGGGAACGTGGATAGGAAGATCCTACCCTAGTTTCCTTCTCATTTTTTTTATTTTTAAACATAAAGGATGCTGCCATCTTCCTACATTGTGTGCACACACAGAAGGAAACTGAACCTTACGTACTTTACTCAGCTGTGCAAATAGAGTGGAAGAGGATGGAGAATATTACATTCACTTTTCAAGCAGGGTATAAACTGCTTTCAGTGGTATAAGCACAAAGCCATCAAGAATCAGAATATAGAAATCTGAAAACTACCGTGGAAACAATTATCAGAGTATGCACTTAGATAAAGGTGACTCCATGTTGAAAGAGGTTCCCTCTGGGGAGTAATGCTGCAGCCAGAAATATCTTTAAAAACAGAAAGTATTTTCTAAATGTGACCCTGCTACATTCACTTAACTGTGTGTGACATGTCTTTGTCTTCAGGGATTCCTTGAATCTAACCCTTACACTGTGCATTCATTTCTTGTTAATCAGGGTCTGGCAAGTCATTGGTTGTCACCATTTCAGAGGCTATTCTTCTCATATTCTTTTGATTGAAAGGTCTGGCATGCTGTGACTTACCGCTCAACCGTATCACACTCATAATGTCACACCTATGAAGTATACTATTTTACTGATTTTTTTTCCCTAATATTTTTGGTGCTTATCTCTGTGGTATGTGAAGCATAGCAGCCTAATACATTGACAGGAGACCTTTAAGGCAGGGTTTCATACAGGGTCGTTCTTGCAGCAATTTTAAAAGAAAAAAGCAGCTCTGGTGACATGATAAAAGGCATTCAGGAGGAAGAACAGAAAGGAGAAAGAAGAGAGAAGGAAACAGGAAAGCAGTCATTGGTCACATGAGTAAACAAAAAAATCAATTGATAGTAGAGCTAACACAAGTAGTAACTACTCACAGAGCTACATGATTTTTCATACAGGCTTAAATCAAGGAAGACTAATATGTGAAATGGTTATGAATTTTAAAGGATGGTGTCCAAAGTCATACATTCAAAAATACTAGGTTTGGAGGGTTGTTTGGTTTGGTTTGGGTTTTTTGAAGAAAAGGTGTAATGATAGCTTGTTTCCTTCCTGACATTTTCATGATTTGTGGGTTTATTTTGTCTATTTTTGTAGCTACATCTTATTTATCTGTTTATTTTCATCTGTCTGTAGATGACTGTCTGAAATAATCAGGATAAGTTTCCATAATGTGCAACATTTTTTAATCACATATATATATAATCTTGGATGTGAGAAAGAAACAAACACTTTGGCGATATGAAATACCCTGCACTGGGCAGCTCCACAGCTAAAGCAGAATTGAAGGTTGCATACAAGCAGGAGTCCAGACAACAGAGATACAGCCACAAATTCAAGGACATGGTCTGTGACACCTCCATGCAAGTGTTTTGTATGATATGTGCTGGGCTTTTACATAATATAGTTTGCTAAAACTGTGTGCTAGATAGAAGGATCCTGGCCACTTCTGCCAGAAAATGCCAAAAGCATTTTTCAGCTAAGAATGAGGGCTACAAATTTTCAGTCTTTTGTGAAAGTTGGGCAGTATTTGCAAAAGGTACTCAAACCCATTTAGGGTCAGGGAAGCACCAGTGGGATTTGAAAACATTTAAGCAAAGAAAGCACTACTTCTGTGTGAAGCCAAGTCCTCTGTAAATTGCCCTGCGTGTATCTTTGGTTTTTCTCATGCATCAGCTCCTTCTGTATATCTCATCCTCTGCTCTGCTCAAAAGACCATGAGTCTGTAAATCACAGTCCTTTAAAAGGTCTCCTGCACTCTCTGAGAGCTTAAGTCTACCATGAGACTAGTAAAAACAGCAGGTCTCATCACTTGCAGGCCCCTATTTGGAAAATTGCATTGTTATACAGCATGGAGAACTGTCAGTCTTCATCTGGAACCTCCAATGTGAATAATTCAGAAAACAGAAAAACTATTCTCTTATTTGAACCTCTGTGTGTGCAAGCAGTGAAAAACGATTATGTAAAATTTGGGAGGACACTAATGTGATCTGCATTTTATGAATACCCTGATGTGTGTACTTCACGCATACTTAGCTGAAGAATTTCTGTGCTGCTCTTGCTCTTCTGCACCCATACCCTATGCGTAATCCATCACATGTACCAAATTCTCCAGAGTAAAGGGACTAAAAAGTACAGAAGGAATTGGCCAATTAAATTTGAAAATTTTCACAATCTTCAGATTCATGAAAAATTGAGTGTTCATGGATGTAAGACAAAATCCTAGAACAGCCCAAGTTAGAAGGAACCTCGATAGATCATCTTGTTCAACCTTTTGTGGGAAAGGGAGTTTAGATGAGATTATCTGGCACCCTGTCCAGTCACATCTTGAAAACTTTTATTGATGGGATTCCTTCCACTATGTCCCCGGGGAGGTTGTTCTAGATAGCTGAATGACAGCGTGGAACAGGTTATGAATAGCCTGAAGAGGAAGCATTCAAGAGGAAATGGTGAGAATTGCCCTAAGGGAGAAGTAAGAGCACTTTTTCCTAGTTTAGGTTGTGTGTTACAATCACCTAAGTGAACCGAATACCTGCTAAAATTAGGTGTCTTGTTAACTTCTGTTCACTTCTTGAGTACAGAAAGGATATTTTACAGCTTTAAATCACATGCTAGATTTCACATCAGGCAATTAATGGGGCAGCAAAAGCTGGTAAAAAATGCCATCACTGTAGACCAACAGAATAGAAGTCAAATGGCTGCAGGTTTTCAGTGCAGGAGGTATAAACTTCAAGGCTGCACTATACACATGTTTACTTTTTGATGCAATAACTTCAATTGCAAAGAGGAAACTAATTGTACATGGTCTTGACTTTAGCAGGATTCCACTGAGAAAAGGTGCTGCTGTAGACTTAAAATTAGACTCGTTTGACTTGCTAGAATCTGTCTTTTCAGATTACGTGGAAATGCTTCTGAGACCCAAGGTTCCTGCTAAAGCAAAAAACATTAAGAACTACATTCAGTGCTTCAGGCCAGTGAATGGGCGCTTTTTACCCTCAGAATTCACTTAATTAGTCTGCATTTTTCACACATTGCACTCAACTCCCAGGTGGATCTATTGCTGGAGAAAATGGTCAGGTTTTTGTAGCTTCTTGATTTCCAGCTAAAGAGTTGATCTTTCTGTAAGGTGGAGATTAGTTTCTCCACAAATTATTAGAAAGGAGAATCTGTGCTGAATCTGATAAAGGTCTATTGAGAAAAGAAATTTGTGCCTTCCATTCATAGTCAGAGTTTGGTCATCATAGCTGCAAGTTCATCAGCTGGGTTTCAGAACAGCTTTTCTGGAGATGAAGCCATGAATATTTTACTAGAAACCACACCTCAAATGATGTTAGTTGGTAAAGAAAAACCTGCATCAGGGCTCAGAATGGCTCATTGATGACCCTGTGATGTGGAGGCTGACCCAAGAGAAGGCTTTAAAAGATGTATTATCTCTAGGCTTAGCAGATTTCAAGAGTCTTAGTGAGGTCAAGGGCCTCTCTAGATACAGGAGTTCTCTGACTTGAGTACATCTCTTCTTATGCCTGAAGGGCTCAGTTGTGACATTTGAGATCTAATTTTGCACTGAAAAAATTACCTGCTTCATGTGTTGAATTGGGCTTCTGTTAATAAAATGAATTGACTTAGGCTGCTTTCCTTAAAATATGACTTGTCCAGATGCCAGTTTTCCTTCAAGGAAAAAAAGGCTGGTATCTAAATTGGCTATGTTTAGCAAACATCTTTCCCCAGAATTCCTTCAAAATCACTTACCACAGAGCTGCCCTGCTTCAGTGACAGGCTTGTGGGAGATTTGCTTAGCACTTGAACAGAGATATGAGCCGTTCACTCATAGTTTTTTATTGTGAAATAATAAAAACCACACTGTTAATGAATGCAAGTAAAAATAGCAATATATTTAATGTACTGACACTGATGGGGCTGTCTTGACAATGAGGCATCTCTATAAGGTTATAGCTTAAGGAAGAAAGGAAGAACGGTTGTGGTGGGGAAACAAGACGCCCAGGTGCTTCTCCATGTTGACTGGTTGTTTCTGCCCCCAGTCAGCTGCAGATACCAGCCGCCTGCCCTCTGCTTACATCTTTCAGACAAACACATTGTTCTTTTTCCCATGCTTGAGAGGTGCAAACTATCTCATTATTTTCATTCTCATCATCCTTTAGGCATTCTTTTTTTGTCAAAAGTCGTCGGTGGCTACTTTGTGTAGCTACAGCCTGTCTTGCTGACCAACCGTAAGTCACAGTGTGCACACTGCCATCTTGGTCCATAACCTTCTGTCACCTCTTGCCTCATACCTAGATCTTAATGTGGACTGAACCCAGCAAAGTTTGTTATTCCCAGGGACTCAAGCGTTGACTATATCCATTACTGATAACTGGAGATTCAGGTAGACTTTTGGATTCTGTGAACTCTTTTCAGGCTGACTTCAGGAGATATTTCCAGCAATGTTGTTTGTGGTTGTTCTCGTGAAGAGCAGAGGGTGCATTCACTTAGTATGAGTCATCACTTTTCTGCATTTCTTTAAATGCTTCTAGCAAAAATTGTCCCTGTGCTTGTGCTGGAGGAGGAATGTGTGTGAATAAGCCTTGCAGCCTATATCAGCCTTGAGACAAATAGGTTGTGTTTATTGCATGGATCAACAACCTTTGACAAAAATAAATGCATAACATGAAACATGCTGCAATTATTCTGCCGTTGAGCATTTCTGGTACCTTGGCTTCTCTTCAGAATATCTTGAGTCTCCATCCTTTGAGAAAAACTATAAATTGTTCCACTGAGAGCAATATTTATGTGATTTGAATGTTTCCTGGTCTTAAGTCCTTTCTGTAAAATAAACTGTATAGAACTGGGTTCTGTAGCAGTGACAGCTCTCAAGCAGATCTGTCATCTTCCACAAGAAAAGTAACAACACCATTAGAAAATGTGTAAATCTTTGCAAGTGGCATCTGCACCCTGTGATGGTGATAAATACTACGAGCAGCCTGTCATTAAGAAGAGAGATTCTTCATGGTTTAGAGATCAGATGAGAGCTTATTATCTGTGTCTTAATGAATAACCACTATACGTTCCCCAAGCTCCTTTAGGATGTTTCTTAGGAATTTTTACATTTGGGAAATGAAAAGGTAAAAATACATTTCTCTGTCTACAGAAATACATTTAACACTTCTTTACATCCAGCAGATGTAAACCTCTCTGCTGGGACCTTTAAATATCTAGTCAGAAACAACAGCAGAAAACTTCTTGATAACAGAGCAAAGCCTTAGGGTTTTTAATCTTTGCTGCCTTGCACTGGGTGGCAAGAAGCTTTTTGTAGTGGTGTACACCCTGAATTCCTTGGTTTTGTCCAAGCTGTTTGAGGGCCTCTGAAATATTTTTTTGAGAATCATCCCAACACACATTGAAAAAGGTCTATATAAACTTGGGACTTTGAGAAAACAGATGAGTGTTGACCATCAAAGTCTTTTACATCTGGCTTCTTTGTGTTTCTAGAGAATGCCTGTCATCGAGGAAATGCTGTATTCTGTGCTATATAAACATTCATCCGTGGAAAGATTTTTATACAAGGCTCTGCTTATCTCTCAGCCTCTCTCGGGAGCCAAATTCACTGAATCCCATCAAGGAGTTCTAGATGGCTTCAAATTGCCTCAGATGTCATCACTGTTAGAGGCTTCTTCTGGCAAGGCTGAATTATTGTCTCTATCAATTGCAAGTGAAAAGGGATTTTTCATCTTCTCAAACAATTTTGCTAACAAGTGTGGTTTGACAGCTCCATTCAGGATGCTGATAGCTTTTATTCCAGGCTTCAGAACACAGTGCCCCAGGGAACACTCAGTGAACTACAGCAATTACAACTTTTAGCTGTGCTCTCTTCTCCTCTTAGTTTCAAGAAGAGGGATTATCTGACATAAGGCTTACCCCCATCATCAGGTGATACATTTGTTTTCCAGGGTCTCAGGTCACTGCTGTTAGCACACTGGTGCACACATCGGATTTCCTGGTGTCAATGAGTCAGATTATATCTACTCAGCATAAAACAAATTGTGTACATGTGTCCAGTTTAGTGTAGGCTCTGGAAGCCCTACAGCTATGTTTACAGAGTGCTCTATCTAGGCTAATTTACCCTGCCTCTCAGACAAGCCGTTTGGCTTATTAAAAGTGCCAATACCATGCCCAGGACCCAGTTTAGCTAATTAAGAATTAGTTCTTATATCTCCACTAAACTCCATCATGCGGAGTAGAAATTCTCTCGACTCTCATGTAGGTTTTGTGGGGCAGAACTCTATATTTAGTATTTTTTATTAAGATGATGATAGGATTTTTCTTGTCTTCTTATTGCTTGATGTGGGCATATGTCTGCAAGCCAGTAAGTACTTCTCAAAGTTTTCTGTTGTGATGAAGTATCATGATTCGCTAAGTAATGTGTTTTGTTCAGATTTTTCCTTTCCCTCAAGAGTATTACATGGTTTTGACTTTTGTTTTCTTCCCTGGCAGTGAATGGATTTAGTAATGACACTTGCATGAGGAGGAAATTGTTCGGATTCGTTAATAATTACTTCTGTTTTCTGAGGCCAGCGGGTTCCGTGTTATGTTTAATTACCGCTGCCTCTGCCTGTCTGGAGATTTTAATTGCAGATACAGACTGTCAGGGTCAATGATTGTGAAGTATTCACCCACTGTTCCTTTTAAGCACATGTTCCTAGCCACAACGCATGGGTGGTAATACATTTGATGGACCTGAAATGAAATAATGTTCTCTTGCAAGGATGGCACTTTTATCTTTTATCTGGAGATTAATATTCTGGACTTCCTGAGGACTCCTGAGAAACATTGTCACTATCCAGATTAATAGTAGAGACTTTCCTGTTAATTGCAACTGTTTCACAGGTGGAAAGCATTACTTTCTCTCCTAGCAGTTCCATTAATGACGTTTGCTCTGCAATTTTCATACTGTATTGAATCTCTCAAACCTGCCTTTTGATATCAGCTAATGGTAACGATTTTTCCACCATGACCCAATCCTGAATTGCTTTTTCCACTACTTTCACAGAAATCTGTGGCATTGAGAACTTTCCTAGAAGTCTGTTTTCCGTTTTCTTCCCTTTTTCTTTTGCCATTTGACACTGAGGCGACTGGGCCTGGTCTTAAGTTTAGGAATGTTACATCCAATTTGAAAATGAAACAGCTTTAACATGTGTTGTTCCTGATAACATATGCTTGATCAGCAGGAGAGCAAAGGAGTAACAGTTTGTGAAGGTGTACTCCAGACTTTGAGGCACACAGAGGATGCTGGTGCAGGGCAAACCAGTAGCATGTGGAGGGCTGCACAGTAGCCCTGGATGAGTCTTCTCCAGAGTCAGGAGCTCTGAAATAACTTCAGCACAGTGCCAGGCTCAGCCCATGCGACCCCATTGAGAGATGGAGCTGATCATCAGCCTATTGATGCAGCACTCTTTGGTTTCAATAGGTATCTGTGTGTGCAGAAGTCCCTGTCATTTGTATAGAGTTACCAGCCCACGTGGGTATTCCCAAAACAGTGCTCACCACTCTGAGACATAGCCACAGAGAGATTTCAGGTTAGTCCTTTGCCACCCACACAGCAAAGCAATGCATCATGGGTGGTCTGTTATCACGTGTGATGTCCCACATTAAGATCACTGAAGACCTTCCTTTGACTTTCCATGCAGTGTTCGCGTGTATCGCATAGTAGTGACTAGCAGAGAACTTTGAAGATGAGCAGGGGGCAGGTGGCAAGAGTACAGGGTTACAACACTTTGGAGACTATGCTGAATTTCATAGGATTTGTCTCATATCTCTTTGGTCTTTAATTTCCTTTTTACTACGTAATCTCACAGTAGAGTTCTCAAAATGAGTGGTGTTGCTGGTCTGCGGTGGTGGTATGGAAGATAAGAATTTAGAACAGAGTGTACTATGTCATATCAAAAGGCAGAAATAACATTTTAGGCAGCCTGAGTGGTGTTCTCATTTGCATTAAAACCTCTTTCTGTAATTCTAGCAATGTGAAGAAATGTAAGAAGATACTTTTACATGGAGTTTACACCTGGAGAAATATAGAGGGGTGAAGGGAGCTGGCGTGAATGTAATTAAGAGTTTCAACGGAGAAATGGTTCCAGCTTTTGTGAGCAGAAAGCTTCATAGACCAATGTAGAGCAGTAGTACCAACTTACTAGATTCTCCCATCCTAAGTATAAGTTGGGAGCTCAAGCTGAGTGCTCCAAGGAGGTGGCAGCAGCAGCAGCGTTGAGGAACAACTTTCTTCTCTTTTCAAGCCTTCTGCTTGCATGTTTCCTGTAAGGACTTTGGAAGCCAGAAAGGCAGCTGCAGGGGCTGGAAGGAGGCCCCTGGTACAGCCCAGCGTGCCAAACTGCTGGGGCAAAGCTGCGGGAGGCAGTGGCAGTAAGAACAGGGAAGCAGCAGTGATAAGGAGGGGTAAGTGGGGGAAGCCAGCAAGAAGAGGTTTAAGACTGTGCTTAAGAGGAAATAACAGTAAATTTTTAGCACTTTTCTGTTACTCAATATTGAGTTTGTTGCTTTAACATTGCAAGGTGGGTAAACCTAAGACTCAGCAGTCCCAGGAAATGGGCTGTTTGATACAGCCCATTGAGATTTCTGCTGTGATGACTTTACAGCATCCTGGCAGTTTCAACAACTCTTTAAAATCGATGGAAACATTGTTCTTGTTCATTGTTATACTTTTTCACTCCGCCAGAGCTCTTGGAAATGAACTCGGTGTGACTCAGGATCAAGGATGTTTCTCCATACCTAGAGCTGGCAGCCAAACGGGTCGTGTATAACCTGATACTCACTGACTGTGTAGGTTCCTCTGTCTATTCCTGGACACCGGATGGGGGAAAAAGAGACTTTTCCTTTCTTCTGAGGACAGCAGCACTGAATACTGGCAAATGTTACCGTGCAACACAGGAGCAAAATATTATGCCCTTCCAAATCCTTTCTTTCATTCTGAGAAGACTGGCTGTTGGTGCTGCTCTCTGACAGCACGCTCACTAATCCCTCCTTGCGTCGGGATTGTTGCATGGTTTCTGTTAATAATCATCTTCCCAGTCAAAATAAGTGAAGAGATGGGCTAGTACATACATTGAGAGACTTACAGGGTGATTCAGGACTTGCAGTTATTTTCCAGGTAACTTCTAGCTGTAAGACTAAATGAACTGACTAGGGTGAGAGA
Source organism: Pterocles gutturalis (assembly GCF_000699245.1). Lineage (NCBI taxonomy): Eukaryota > Metazoa > Chordata > Aves > Pterocliformes > Pteroclidae > Pterocles > Pterocles gutturalis. The sequence continues at coordinate 64,230 of NW_010123515.1, forward strand.
TGAAAAATGAATGGGGAAGTGAAGAGGAGTGGTTTTTGTTAGCATAGTCTTGAAGTCTGAGACTTCATGAGAAACCTTGCTATCCTGCCATTGCCATTTCTTGATACTTACTAGCTTGTATGCTGGGAATGTCAGTAATGAGAAGACCTCCGTGTGCTGCTTTCATTTCCATTTCTGGCTCCCTGGTTCTCTGAGGAACTTGAAGCTCTCCCCTGTTCGGTCTCATGGTGAAAAAAGAGATGTAGATTTTCGTTTCCTTTACTCCTCTCTGTTGGAGGGCAGAAGCCTTTCTAGCCAGCTGTTTCTCCATGACCAGATTTTTGGGACTATATACCCAGACCTCCCTTTCACTTTATACTGTGCTAGTAAATTCAGTACCTGCATCTGCTACTTTCTTGGATGGTCAGTATTTTACTCACTAAGCTTTCAAGAACTGCCAGTCAGAAATCCTATGAGAGGGAGGGCTTGAAAATCAGTAGATATAATAATACAATAACAATTAATTGCTTTTTATTTTATCTATTCATTTGTCATCTTATGGCTGAATCCCAGAGTGCATATGCATCAAGTTTTCAGCCCTTCTACCTAACCAACAGCACTAGGAATGTTTTTAAAGGTATTTTTTCAGAACCTCACACAGACCAATCTGCAATTCAGTTGTGGTGGAAGCAGAAGAGCAAGTGTCTTGAGAATCTCCATGAAATTGGGAGAACTGACAATGCTATAGATATCCCTCAAAGTCTGAGCTTAATGAAGCTATATATGATTCTTTGCACAAAGATTTCGTTGTGTTTATCACTACACTGGGATTTTTTTGCCACCAAAAGAACATGCTTCTTTTTTGGTACTATGATGCAATACCCATAGATGCATCAATACTTCCCTCTTCTTTGTAAACTATCTAGTGGGTAGCTATTTTCTTTTAATTTTTCTTTAAAATCTGATATTTCCAAAGGCACACCTCACAGGCCCTCCATGTATTGTAAACGAGAGCATCCCTATAGGATGCTATTCTTGCTGTGGTATACTCTGCATGTCTACTTTCTAACCAGACAAGACAGTTTAACACCTTCTGGTCACTGAGACAATACAGTTTTGAGTCTATGATAACAGAGTTGGGAATCAAGTCTTCCGGATCATAGCAGCCCAGAGCAATTCAAACATCCATGTAGCTGCTCTGCCAGAGCCCAGGGCCTAGCAAATGGAAGATGGTTCAGTCTGTAAACTGTAACCACATTCAGCTGAGCTGAGCCCTTCAGGAGATACACAGCCATCTGCTCCCACCCTTGAGCATAAGCCCTGAGATTCTCCTGCCAGGGCTGTAGCTGGTGCTGTCTGGCCCGAGATCACTGCTGCATCTTTGGTGTCTGAGTGTCCCTGCGAAAGGGAGACTTTCATCCATCTTTGTAAAGGGGTGTAAATGTTCACTCTCCTTTTAGATGGAGAAAAACATATATGCATGCATACATACATATGTATGCAATATATATACATATATATATTTACACACAAAGTATTTAGTACTCCAGGATTTATTTTGCCTAAGGATTGAAAGTCATAGCTCTGGGTTTGGGTTTTTGTGTTTCTGAAGCAACTGTAAATCCTGACTGATTTTGATCTCTTATTTCTCAGGCCCCAAATCATCATCCATTTATCTTCAGAATTCATTCATTATGTGATGAGGAATGTTCTGAGTTTCCAAACAGCTTCCATAAATTATTTAGAACTGAACATGTCATGTTAAAAAAAAAAAAAGAAAAAAAAGAAAAGAAAAAAAAAGGCAAATAAACAGAGCATCTCTACTGATGATGAAGCCCTGAGAATAAAAGCAGAGGGTTTTGTACTCCCTCTTCTGGCCATGGCCAGCAATGACCGGTCAAAACACAACCCGAAGCCCAGGATAGCAAAATCTTTGTCATGACTGAACGTTGAGAGGGTCCACATGTCAAGAGACTTTTCATACTTCAGGAGTAAAGTTTGTTGTTTTTTTTTTCAGCCACAGTCCGAGGTTAGGGAGAGAAAAGACAACAGCTTTCTTTCAAAGAGTTTGCTAGTGTTTAGGTTGATCTGCCAAAGGAGTATGAGTGTATGGATGATTAGTTCAACACATCCAGGTAGGCAAATATTAATGGAATTCTACCAGTTGCAACAGGATTCCACAGAACACCAGCTGAAAGTAGCTGAAGGTTCTGAATCTTTCATCTTAGCTCCGGTCTTCTTCCCATCTTGCTTTTTGAGCTGCATTTTTTTGAATTCACAGTTCTTTAAAATAACTGCGTTGTTTGGTGAAGGAAGGGCTCTCACATTCACACTTCAAATACTTGAAGTCCTCTTAAAACTTTAGAAAGTGAGTTGCACTCTGGAGCAGAGGGGGGAGCAAGGACTGTGAAGTGCTGTGATGTATCTCAACTGCTTGAGCTGGGAATACTCCCACCCCTCTTGCAGAGGTGGTGGAAGCCCTGGAGAGCCATACTGGGGCTTTACCGTAAGAGTGGCTGAATACTGGCACAGGTTGCCCAGAGAGGTCGTGGAGCTTCCATCCTTGGAAATATTCAAAAGACATCTGGATATAGTGGGCAGCTGACTCTAGCTGACCCTGCTTGGGTAAGGGTTGGACCAGATGATCTCCAGAAGTACCATCCCACCACAGCCCTTGTGTCAGTCTTTGATGATGTGGCCTTTTACATCCTGGAATTAGGGACCTAATTCAAGTTCTCCTGGCTGGAAATGGCATCCAACTGACTGTCACTGGAGTGAGGATATTTTCTGGGCCCAGAAGTACTAAGACACAGCAGGTCTGTGCTTAGCAGTGTCCAGCAACATTGTTTGTGCACCTGGTAACAGCTAGGGTAGGGCTGGTGCTGCTCATGATCCTGCATCATGCTGCCGTTTCCTGGCGTGGCAGCTCCATAACTCGTGTCTCAAGCTGCCTGGAGCTTTCTGCTTGGAATTCAGTCCTTCCTCATCCTCACTAAATCACAGCATGTCACAGTAATGTCAGTGAGGATGCTAGCAGGCCATGGCAGGCGTTCCTGTATGTGCTGTTTTGGAAGGTCAGTGGCAGGGAAGGTGCCATAAGTTGGGTAAAATACGAGTTTTAGAAATCTCTGCCTCATGTTGCATGCATTGTTCCCCAGGACAATGCCCATATGATTTTGGCACCTTTCATATGATTTAGGTCCCTTCTCTGGAGCGGTCTGACAAAACACTGCAGGAATGAGCACTGCCTAGTGATGCTTGTGAGGAAGAACTTAACTGAACCATTTAAGCTTCTCTAATCCTAGGTTAGTAGCAAGTGGTACTGCATGTTAGATGTTCATACTACAAGGAGTGAAACGGAGCCCTGTGTCCAGCTAAGTCCCCGTGCGCACCCTTGATTTCCCAAGGCTGCAGAACTCCTTGTAGATATGTCTCCTATGTAAGCTCCAGTTCAGAGGCACCATTGCTACCTGTGCTGTCTGTGGAAACCATATGTGGTCAGGAAGTCCCTGAGCTGTGGTTATTAAACTTCTTTAAAAAATATCTAAATGCAAATAACATAAATCTATAAATAAATAAATCTGCTGCTTTCTGGGTTTGTGAAGGGCATCTAGTTCCTTGCGATATCGATGAAATGACCATAATATGCTCAACTTCACTGGAATTCTCTCACTTGTGCTGCAAGTTTCAGGATAACTTTTAGGGGTTTTTTTGACAATTATTTCCTGTGCTTTCATCTCTGGGATGCGCTGGAATTCTGCAAGTTTTCTCTTACAGAATAAAAGTGACCTACTTTAGTGTTGTACTGCATGGAGAGTGACTGCTTGCCTTTTCTCACCAGAGTTTTTGCAGTTAGAAATGAGTTGCTTATAAATTCCAACACTCCTATGTGTAAAGAGAGATGAAACCTGGATCTATGCTTGTATATAAATCTTTGTGACCCATTGTAATCAGATTAATGTAATTTGCTTGAATGTTTTTTTGCACCATCCTTTTCTTGAAAGTTTCAAAATCCATCAGGTTCATCCATTCTTCAGGGACTTTTCCGAGCTCTAGAAGAACTTTGCCTCTGAATTGTGGTCCCTGGGACTCCAGGAAGTTCCAGGAAGGAGGTTAATGCTAAAATGTGTAAGAAGCAGCTTCTCCAATATCAGAGGAGATGCTCAGTTTTTAAACTATTCTTAGGGTGAATCAGTTTCCAAGGCTGGAAGGCTTCTTTAGCACAAATAAAGATTGAAGGTTTGTACCTGAACACAAGGTGGCACTGCAGGAATTAATTTTATACAGTTTAATTCGTATTCTGAGTTAATGCTCTTTGCAGTGCTCTTAATAAGCCACAGAGAGTATTTCTGCTTTCACATCTATGGTTTCAGGAATTGGTGTGGGCATATTTACTGTAAAATGAATAGGAATCAACCACAGCAGCACGGCTTAGCTGATCACAGGCTCTGAACTTTTACTCTGAAAAACTGAACAACCACAGTGCAAATACTAATCCCTTCCCCACCCTGAGAGCATTTTCTTTCTCTGATATTTACAAAAATTTGAAAACACAGAGACTGAGGAGCATCCAGGGTGTTGACTAATTTACTGGCTTGCTAAGATGGACTTGTTTTCATGTTCTTTATCATCCGTCTCCTGTTCCTCTCTGTTTTGCTTTGCCCTACACATAAAGTGTGAGATCACTGGGCCAGTGGCATTGTTTTCATTCCACTTTTCATAGCGCCTCACAGGGCTGTCCAGTATGTGATGAGACTTCTAGCAGCTGTTAAAATTGACATCAGTTGCAAGTATCATGCTTTTAGCTATTGCCAGTCTCAAGAAGTTCATCTTAAGGACTATATATATGCAAGTCTATGATAGGCAGTTAAAAATTTATAAGTTGAGGACAAACTGACTTTATTGCCAACTCGAGTCTGGCGATTTCAGATGTCTTTGGTTACGAACATAGTGGAACAAGATGTTCTACTGACTTTGCAGCTGATTTTCTGAAGAGCTTCTCATTCTTTCATTGCTGTGTCATGTGATGCTTATGAAAACACTTACATCTGGTCACTGTTTTCCATGTTGGATAGCATAAAAAATACCACGCACATGCAGGCTTTGTGACAGGGGAGTGTCCAGCATTTTTTCTCAAGGTTTTCATGAATACTGCTCTGATTGGTAGAGGTTGGAATCCTGTCACCAGCCTCAAGAACTCAGAATCCATTAATTGCCCTTCACAGTCAGGGCATTATCTCACTAAAACACAATATGCTTATTTCTTCTTCCAGTCCTGAGCCTAAATATTGTGACTGTGTTCTTTGAGCCTGGTTTCTAAGGACGTAAAGGTATGCTTAGATGGTGGTTTCAAGCCTTTTTTTTCACAGCGTTATGGTCTACAAACATTTTTCTTGCAAAATCCAAAACACTCGTGATCAGCTCATCCAAGACCTGGAACTTTAGCAGAGGAAAATATGTGATAGAATCATAACTGTTGGAAACATGTGTTCAAGCCTTGCATCTGTGAGTGCACTGGAGTGATTCTTACCTGGCCCATTCCTAGTTGTCAATAACAGAAAAATGTAATAATGAAAATCAAAAGCATATGTAGTATGCTAATAATTCAGTGGATCTCGGGTTCTTTTCCTACAGGTACAGAACAATAGCATGAAAACTTTTCACAGGAAAGAGGGCTTTTAAAAATAGTTGCAGTTGCCTCTTGAAAGCCTTGCAAATGCTCTTATTGAGTAGCTGAGGGAGAAGGATTTTATTTGTTTATTATGTAGAATATACTTTGGATCAGTCCAATATTTTTGTAGATTGAATAAAGTTCATTGATGCTCTGTTGATTTACACAAGAAGATGCTGTCAGCTCTTACCTGAAAGGCTCGATGATACAAAGGTTTCTTCTTCTCTATGTGTGGGAAGGGAAAATTATTAAATATAAGCCCAAGTCTCATTCCCAAGTGATAGGTTTCTTCTGCCTTGTTTGTGGCAAATTAAATATATTTGGAAGCAGGAAGGTTTGAGCTGATTTGGAAGAAGCAGGTCTCCAGCCTATAAATAGTAATTTAAATTGATCTGTGCTACTTATCTGCTCATGATACATTAGTTCAAAAGATGAAAACTGCAGTGTAAAGTAGCAGAAGCCCCATGTTTCAAGAAATAAGCCAGTCACTTTTTGATGAGAGGAGACAAAATTCCTCTTGTAGTCAGGAACATCCATGCATGTCCTTAGTGGGCCTCCTGAGGCTTCCCTCTTTGTAGTGCTGCTGTACAGCTCCTGTGCAGCCCAAATATCAGCCACTTCAGAGTCCTCCCAACCAAAGGACTTGGAGCTGGACCCATAGCCTGACTTTTCCCAAGTCCTCCCCTAAACCTGAATATATGCTTTTATACTGTGTGTACCTACAGCAGTTGATGCTTTCAGGATCTAGATATCAACACTTAAATTGAAGTACAGCAGCTCCGTCCCTGTGTTTCAAGTTCACTGTTTTGTGCTCTCTTTCTTTTGGGCATTTCTGTGTTCTGGTATAGAGATGTCCCCACCCCTCTGCCCCAGGTTCTGTATCCTAGAAGAATGGAGCAAGGTTGGCTTATTGGAACACTCAAACATTTGGGCACAATGCAACTAAAAAAAGAACAAAGGGAAAGTAGAAACGGGACTGTAAAATTATATAATAAATTGCTAATTACTAAATTAACAGGGTCACTGTTCACTCTAGATTTTTCCCTTAGAAAGTACTTCTTGTTGTTACAAGAGAAGTCAAAACAGCTATCTTGAAATGGTGTAAATACATGATATAAGAAGCCTCATTTTTCATATATTTAACAGAAAATTTTACAAATTTACAGCTGGAAATGGACTGCTAAACAAAGAGAGGAAGATAGTCTCTGTCTCACAAAGCTCTTATGCTGCAGACTGCCCTGTAGGCAGAAGGATATACCAGAGGTATCGTTGTATATTCACCCTCTCTTTACTAAAAATTCCCAGAGCTCCCGTGAACAAGTTTGTGCCCAGAAACACACACACGTGGACACGCACATATGCACAATACATATTAAACAGTTTTGTTAGTTTTTTTTCTTTCTGTTTTTCATGTGCAGAGCGTGGCCATGGGCCCCCATTTCCCTAAAAACTGCTCTGCCTGATAGTAATGCCCACTCTTTAATTGATAACATTTGCTCACGACTAAGAGATGTGACTCTCTGATCTCATCAAGTGTCTTGCAGGACACTTGGCTCCCGCAGTTGTTACTGCTTTGGTGTGCGTGGTGGTATTTCCCACCAGGTATGTGGTTGGGAACCTCACTGATGTGCAGGGAACTGTACTGAGGCCCATAGTGAGTTGTGTGCATTGAGTCTTCTCAATTCAACCCCAAATCCTACTTTTTGCCAAGCAGCTTCCTGAAGTCATGGCACATTCATATTTTAAGTTTGAAGTGGAAATTTAAATGGAATTTGAAATAAAAACAAGTTAGATTCCTACTTTAAATAGTTAAATTATTACAAAATTTGCTCCAGAGGTTTTCTTTAGGTTGCGATAAAAAAACCCAGTCATTTCTCAGTAATGGCATTGCAGCTGTGATTTCTAGTTAGCACTGTGCCTGTGGTAAGTGGCATACAGTGATGCTGTTCACTCTTCTAACATGAGGCAGAAGGTCTTAATACTCTCCACTTCTCAATAAAAGAAAAAAAAAAACACTACGGGTTGTTTTTCATATTGAAAGAGTTATTTTCATTGGAATGACACAAAGGATCACAACCTGCTAATGTATTCCTCTCATTTATTGAGCTTATTAGTGTAGTCTCTGGGTGTTTACAATCTTACGGTAAAGAAAAAGGACTGAGCAATCAAGATATTTCTAAAAAGTCTCATAGGAGATTATCTTCCAAGAAGCTGATACAGGGCCATTTTGTGAGCAATTTAACATAAGCAGGCATTGACAGAACTCACAGTCCTGAAAAACTGAATTCACGTTAGTAGGAACTCTTCTGATTATCATCACTGTTGACTTCCATCAGTGTTTGTGTAACTTTTGCCTCTTGCAAACCAAAGAGACAGCAAATGTGAATTTACAAAGGGAAGAGGCTAAAAGCCCTAAACTTTTTGCCCCATCAGCATCAGCTGCACGCCATGCATGCTTCAGGACATAGCAGACAGAGGTATCCCTGTGGCCACACAGAATATTTTTTCAAGTGTCCTGCGCTGTACATTCAAACCACATCATCCATCTTCTTCTAGTTATCAAATGTCCCACAATGGCTAACCCACTTAAAACAGCCCACAAATGCACTCAGGCAGCTCTTCTGACCCAGCTCTCCCATCCACCTCCCAGTTAATGTCAGTTTAGGCAAATGAAGGAAGTGGTTCTGGGCACCTGAACTCACATTTTTTCAAGTAAATTGCTGTCAGAGACTTTGAAAGTTTTGGATTAATAAGATCTACATGCATTTTTTAACAGCACCAATTTCAAATCATGAGACTAGCGCCAAAGCAATACAATTTGCAGCCACTATACCAGTCTTTCCTTGTATTAAAACAAAATGTTTCAAACCTTGTGGGACAGAGCTGGCATTTTAGAGCTATTCAGTCATCTCAACTCCTTACAGACTTTTTGCTCAAAAAATCAGGAAAAGTAACAGAATTCCAGCCAAGAACCTGTTGCACCCAGCACTGCTGAATAGAGTTGTTGGCACTTGTCCTGGTATATTTGCTTTAATCTTCAAAATATTCAGTTGAGAGGAGGTGTGGCAGAGTAAAAGAATGTGAAACACCAACTCTTAAGAAGCCTTTTAAAGAGGTTTACAAGGTATGTTTGAATTTCCTTACTCTAGGATTCTTTCTTTGAGTTACTTTGATTTGTTTTCTTTTCTTTCACAATCTTCCTTAGAAGCTATTTTGTTAAGTAGGCAAAATATTGACCTTTTTAGCACTGTACTCCTCTTGTTCTTATAAGTCATTACCTTTTCTGTATCACTTAATTTTCACTGTTTAAATATATTTGTTAATGTTGATCCCCCCAAATATATAGACACTCCCTTCCCTACGTCACATAAAATTTAGAAGGCTTGCCTTAGGTTGAAGTGTTCTCATTATTCTTTTTCTTCTGGCTCCAGCGGAGCTGTCTTTCACAGCTCTTAAAGTGCTCATTCTCCAGGGATCAGGATCTCTCAGGCATAAGCCACCTGGATGTGTCACAAAGCAGACTCAGTGAGGTGACCGCTATGGTAGCCAAACATTTCCTCACTGAGAGTGGGCATCTCATGCAACCCCTCTGTTCTGCCCTCAGCCAGGTGTGTTTGTGTGCAATGTGCAAAGACAGGTTTTATATCCTGGTGCATACTTAACGGTGAGTTGGTGTCGACAGCCTAAGTGCTGTGGAGTACTCAGGGGTTTGCTGGTGGGGCTTCAGCTGTGTCAGGGCACATTAAGAGATGCAGAGGTGGAGGCTCTCTGGAGGACCTCAAAAACCAAGGCAAGGTCTGTGTTCTTGTTCTGCAAAGTCTCCACTGTGGACATGTGAAGGGCTGCCAGACATGGGTGAAGTGTCAGGCAGCTGATGGAGCTTCCAGAGCAAGTACTGTCTGTGAAATGCACAGTTGTGGGGGAGAACGTCATTCAAACCAAAGGATATAAAAACAAACAAAATGTCATACGAATGTAGAATAACTCTCTGAAATTTAAATTGTGATTAGGTACTTCCACAAAACTAATTGCTTTCTAGAAATCCCTTCCCATGTAGTTTAAGTTTCAAAAGTTCACCAAGAATAGATTATTTCACTGATACAGTTTATGCCATATTTAAATGTTTCATCTGTTTTTATTAGAGATAACTACCAAATACTTTAGATGCTCGAATATTGTACCTTGGAAAAATCACTTTCAAACTTAGTAAGTCTAATAAGATGTATTTCAGAAAAGACAGTAGGAATTAATGTACTTCCCAGAATACACGTTAATTTCTGGTGACTGATGCTTGATTATCAGAGTGATTGTCTGTATTTTTACATCTCCCACAATTTATCGTGATTAAACTTGCCACCAAGTGCCAAGCATATTCCGATGTATTCATACCATAGCAGCTTTTGCTTGACAAAACTATCTGCAAAGCACTGTACACCTCTGATAAACTGTAATCAATTGTTATTAATAAGATTTTAAAAGAATTCTTTACATTGTTTGGAATAAGATTCAGCACTCCATTGCTTCATTTTATTTGAAATCTTGAGGATTTTTTAGCAATATAAGATACAGATACCAATGCTACCATTTAATTGTCCTTTTTAAAGATGCAGGGCCCTTCTTTCTGTGACCATGGGAGCATAAATTCAGCACAGGTGTTCAGCAGAAGATCTAGGATAAATGGGAATGCTTGGGAAGTGCAACCTCTTGTGCTTTTTGGGGTGTGTTAGAACAGTGCCGTGAGGAACTTCTGCAGAACAAGGGCTAGCTGGGGTACAGCAGGGGTCTGGACAGCAACCTACTCATCTTCTACCATCTTGATAGCAGCTGGTCAGCTGAAAACCTCTGATACAGTCATTTCTTGTTGCAAAATCAAAACGTTTTGTGGACTAGGCAGAATGTGCATACTTTTATCTTGAGTAAAAAGATTGTTTTACTAATAGTGAAATATTTCCTTTAATTTTGCTATTTTAGTTTTTAAGTTTAGTATATTTTTTACTGTAGTCATGATAGTTCATGCTTTAGTGATGGGACTGTTTCATCCAAAGTTTGTATCATTAAATTGCTTTTCAATTTCAGCTCAAATTTCTTGCTTTGCAATTGTTTCATTCTGTTTGTTTGAGCTTCAAAGTGTCTGCTCCTTCACTTATTTGGGCATTCATACTCCTTGACCTCCTTTTATTGTCTAAAGTTCCAGGATGAAGTTGCCTCGTTACTTTGCTAGTGATGATCTAAATATAGCTCTGAATTCCAGACTCTGAAATTGTTCATATCAAGTTGTTTTTCAGGTTGACAGCAGTGCACAGCAATTTTCCTTACCTACTTAAATTTTTAATATTTAATAAATCATATAGAAAGGCTAAAAATAGTTCTGGATTTTAATGGCCATATTTGAAGGCAGAAAGACCACTGGGAGAGAGATTTTACTTTAAGGCCATCCTACTTTCATAAAATGTTAATCACATGGGATAAGATACAGTCTGCCTACCCAGCTTGCAACTAGGTATTGCAACTCTGCATCTACCTTGGATCTGAATTTTAGATGTATAGTGAAGAAAGCCTCCTAAAATAAGCACCTGGATTCTCTGTCAAATGAATGGAGATCTCTAAAGCACTCTGGAGGGGGATTCCGTCTGTTTGAATTCAAGCATCTATGTAGGTGTTTATCCCTCCCCATAGCAGTTGAATTGAAAAGGTGAATTTTACTTTAGTAATTCAATAGGTAATCTCTCACTGGGTGCAAAAAAATGAAATGAGCAAATAAAGATGTGCTTATGCAACAGCCACACCGGTGGCATGTGTAGAAGAGAATGCAGGACGTGATCTGTCCATAATTTCACCTAGAAACACTGACGAGGGCATTTTATCCTATGCCATTATTGGCAGAGACATTTTAAATATGGTTATTTGTGGAAACTTGCTTTACCTGGAAACCAGATAAACCAAGAGAATTTCTTCTTATAAAACACATTTCCCTCACTTTAAAGGGCATATATATATTTTTAAGTATTATTTATAAGAAATAAGTTATGGTTTTTATGCTGGAAAAAAAACAGCAGCAATACCTATGCATGTGACCTTCACCTTAAAGATGTGCAGGTTTTTTGTAGTGGTCCAAAGGGAACACTGTCAGCAATCAAAACTCCATTTGTACAATAGTTTCTGATTGACAGAAAAAAGATGTAAGACTCTTGTTGTTGTTATAACCTTGGTAATTTAAAAGAAACTTTTCAGCAATATTTTTCCAATTAGAGATATCAGAATCCATCTTCAACAAGTGATGAACAAAAAATAGATAGACCTGTAAAATACAAATGTGAATCTTAATAGAATTTTGCATCTTGGGAGTATGAGGCAAACCTGTTTTTCCAAGATGATGGACAACATGGCTCTCTAAGCCAATTATTTTGAATAGTTTTCAGCTTGACATGGGTTAAAATATTTAAACCCATGCATTTGAAAAAGCTTGAGTTCAAAGAACAAACTTGATGCTTAAAATCAAAAATGAAAGAATACTCATGATTAGAATTTATCTGATGTATGTCTGTTACTTCAAACAGGTTTTGATATACAAGCTTTTTACAATAGTTCTTCATTTTAAAAAAGGTTGCCATCATAATGAAGTCCATGAGCAAAATAGAAGATGACCAGTCTGGCTGGGCAGAGCCCAATGTGAAGGGCAGACAAGCCCCTTGGCCACAGCTGGCTGGCTGCTCAGCACCATAAGCTGCCCGAACTACTTTGGTAGTAGCTTGGGTAGAGGGTAAGAATGGCTTTTGCTGGCACTGTGGAGCATGTTTCTGTCTTCCTCTTCATGCCTTCAGTTTGAAATGAGAAAGTACTTGACTGAGCTGCGTATAGAAGAGGTTGACAGAGGCCAGGAATGTGTTGCTGTCTAGTGTCTGTCCAGAAGCCTTCCAGTTCAGAGACGAGCGAGAAGGAATATCCCCTTCCAACCCAGTTTGTTTCTTTCCCCGCTTGTCTCTTCGCCAGGCTGGCAGGGACATCCGTGTTGGCAAGTGAGAAATAGATGGGGATACGGACCACAGTCTTGTAGAGAATATTGCAAGGAACTTATACTGCTTTTACTATTCC